>NC_056704.1:2858829-2946329 GCF_018831695.1 Puntigrus tetrazona | reverse complement strand
GATCTTCAGTATTGTTTATTTGTAACAATGCTTTGTTAAATAAATAAATAATAAGATTAAAAGCACGAACCCTGGCAACCAGAAAACACTGAAAATATGTCATTATGAGTAAAGTACAAATATTTGCATACAGGCACACCTCTCTACAAGTACCAAAGAACCAAAGTGTCCATTTAGTTTCATTCATAATGCTCCCTGGAGCGCTTAATTTATGAAGCAAACATCTCAGAGTAAAGAGTGGGGTCAGAAATTCAAAGAGAAATAAAATATGCATGCTCTTATGCAAAGCGATAGAAGCTGTTGAGAAATTATGTGTTGGAAAAAGAGCACTGATCAAAAGGAAAAATAAAATAGATTGCAAACTACAATACGCGCAAAGAAACATTGTTTGCTCTTCTGCATGGATGACAGATTATTCCTTTTGTGGACCTGTTTCTAGAGTTCCAACACTGGGGATCGGAAAATAAGGTGAATCATCAGATACATATTTGCATTGCTCACAGGTGCACCATCTTGCAGCTACCACCAGGCCGGGCCATGGCTCCAACCATCTGAAATGTAAGAACAAAGTTAAAAAGTTTGCCAACAGGACAAAACACACATTTCATTAGTCTACTTTTGGCAACTCTTTCCTATTAACAAACCTAACCCATGATTCCCGGCAGCGCTGTGTGTTCTGAAATAGAGGATCTGAATCTGCACGCTCTGAAGGTGGAGGTCACTGTGTTTGTTTAGCTCTACATTATCACCCGGCTCTGCTAATGAGATGAATGATCAGTCCTGGAGAGGCTGTCCTCTGATAACACTGCAGTGTGGTTTTTTTCGTTTGTTTGCTTTATTTTTTTTTTTTTAGGGGGGGAAGGAGTGTGCTTGCAGACATCTGCCTTGGTGATCTCACTCATTAGAAAGGGACAGAAGATCAGTCCGTGACCAACCCTGCCGGCCCCTCCAGTGGGCCGTGAAAGGACGACGACAAGGATAGCACAGACGTTGGCCACTGTGCACACAAGCCAAAGCCTTTTAACATTCTGAAGCGGAGCAGTGAGTGCTGCTTCACTGCCTAAAATGACAGCTTTTCTGGATTTGTAGTCTCATAACTCTGGGTAGGCAACAAATGCACATGCATATTCATACACAACATGGTCACTTAAACACACACTTTTCATTATCATCCACACTGAAATGCATATATTCTTGGTAAATTTTAACATTTTTAATTCAGAAATTGATAGTACAGTTTGCAATTAATTACAAGGAAACTAACATCTTGATGAAGAAATATTATACAATAGAATAGTATTTTAAAACTCAAATAGTCAATACTGCAATATTCCAATATTTACTCCTAAAGTCACTGTTATATTTACTAGCCCAATATATAATGCATTTAAATGACTCTTTTCTGCACTAAAACAGCCTCTTTTTTTGATTGTTCAAGCAGGTCAGGTTTCTGCTCAACCATTAGGCATCTGAAGGTTCCTGAAGTTCAAAACAAGTCATTTTTTGCAGCTTTCAATAAATGATTTTTTTTTTTGGACACAAAAGGAAGTTTGGAATTCAGAAACTTACAGTATGTACATCAAACTCTTTTATCTGGAAAGATCTAAGAAAATGAGATTCCTCATGATGTGACCCCTTTAAAAATGTATGAATGTCACAGCATTAGATGCAAAACATCAAAACAAGAGAAAAAGCTAAGCATTTCACGAAAAGATGCTTTAGATAGTCTGGTGAAAAAGACAAAGAAGGTATCGTGACACTTTATGGTTGTAAAACATTACACCAATAATATCCATAATTAATGTGTTGAGCCCTACCTTTGTGAACGTACCTACAGGCTCAAAAATATTGTCTAGAAAAGTATTACTACATACTAAATACTACAAACTATTGTGATTTCCACTAAACTGTTTTCAACATTAACAATAATAAATGTAATGTTAGCAACTTTTTTCCCTCATCTGTGGTTTTTAAGCCGAGACACACTGGACAATTTTTGTCTATTCCAAACAAATGATTTGCATTGTGGGCATTTCTGCGATCATAGATCCTCATCGTTGGTTCTGTGTCATGCAGTACATTTTCTGAAAGTGTCAGAAATTCAGCATGATCATCACACAGTGTGTTGCTGCTGCGATCCACGTCTACTTACCAGTCAATAAAAATGCACCAAGAAATCAAAGCAATACGGCTCTCTTTCATTGCTTCCACTTTTTAACTGCCAAAGTGTAATTCATCATGCTCTTTTTGTTTACCACTAGCGCATGCTGGTGATGTTTTATTCTTCTATAGCAACATGCCTCGTGGCATACAAGTCAGCAGGTCATCATCATACAGTTTATTTCATCAGTGAGATCTGCAATGATCTTATAGGATTGCTAAAATCGGGCACTGCGTAGAAGGATTTAGAAGATGCCGCAACATTCGATTTAGATATTTTTGCATTTTTTACTTTTGAATAGTGTTGTGATGAAAAATTAGTAGTTTCAAAATAAATCCAAAATGTATGAAGAACTGAGCCACAAGAAAACATCACTCATTTTTTCTGAATAGATTATTTAACACGTTCCTGTGGTCTTATGAGAAGGACGGATGAAAGTAAGGTTTTAATGGCATTCAAATTTGTTGTTGATTGTAAAAGTGAAGGAAAGCAACTTCCTTTATTCTTAAAGTAACTCAAACAAATGAACAACTCTTTTACTACACTTACATCCAAAATGAAACACTGATGGCACCAAAACTTGTTTTAACATACATTCTCTGGAGTACTTATGCATGAAACATTCATTTGAAAACCAACAGAAGGGTGAGATATAAGTTTTTGAGATATTTCATACAGTTTGAGATTCACCCCGAGGCGAAACTCATGTGAAGGAAGCAGCTTTCCTTTTCCCCTCAATTTTTTTCTCCCTTTCTTTCTTTTTTGGCTCTCTTATCATCTTTTCAAGCATGCCAAGTGAACTGTCGGACCGCAGATTTCTCTGTGATAGAGATCTCTTGGGAGACATGCGGAAAAAAAAATGTTGCAAAAATAAAGCAACAGAAGGATGGAGAATCCAGAGGGACGGAAGTAAGAAATGTGGACAAATGAACGTGTTACCCGACACGGCCTTGGCATCGCTCAGAGAGCCCTGCAGCCACACTACAGCAGTCATGAACATCCCTCCATGCCTCGCGATTCCTTTTCCCTTTTTTCCATGTTTCTCCCTTCTGTCTCTGTATCCTTCATCTGGCTGCAAACTTTCCCTCAGCACTCGAAACAGCTTGTTATCTAAACTGCTGTTCTGTTAGACAGAGCACTCTTATTACAGTTAAAATCCTAACGACTCAAGTTTAGCGTTTTTCGCTGAATGCTACAGACATTGTTTTAGGTCAGAATGATATCACCTAGGGCTTGCGTGGATGCTCGTTTTAAAGAAGTCGACTAGTTGGCGGGTCAATGTTTATCTCATGTAAATGAGTCAGCGCTGTGCAGAGAGAATATCTGTGATGCAGTGAGAAAGGAAAATGTGTGTATCTCCATTGCCAGATTCATGCTGCGTGCGCTGTCATAAACCAGAGCTCAACAATAAGGATGTCCCAATGGCCCGGGGACAGCATCAAAGACTTTGTTGTACTTGTACATCTGTTTTTATGCCTTGCAACTTAAACATTTATTTCCATGACAGACGCACACACACACACACACACACACACACACACACATATATATATATATATATATATATATATATATATATATATATATATATATAGAGAGAGAGAGAGAGAGAGAGAGAGAGAGAGAGAGAGAGAGAGAGAGAGAAAAGAAAGAAAGAAAGAAAGAAGATAGAGATAGATGGATGGATGGATGGATGGATGGATGGATGGATGGACAGACAGACAACTAGATAGATAGATAGATAGATAGATCAATAGAAGGACAGACGGATGGATAGATAGATAGATAGATATTGACAGACAGAGAGCTAGATAGATAGATAGATAGATGATGGATGGATAGACGGATGGATAGATAGATAGATAGATGATAGATGGATGATGGATGAATAGAAGGACAGACAGACAGATAGATACTGACAGACAGACAGATAGATAGATAAATAGATAGATAGATAGATGATGAACGGATAGATGGACAGATAGATAGATAGATAGATGGATGGACGGACGGACAGATAGATAGATAGATAGATAGATGACCGACGGACGGACGGACAGAAACTGACAGACAGACAACTATATATAGATAGATAGATAGATAGATAGATAGATAGATAGATAGATAGATAGATAGATAGATAATGTACCCAGCATGAAGTGTAACTAAAGAAAACTCTCTCAGACTACACCATTGTTTAAAGTAGATCAGACGGATGATCTGCACCTCTCTCTTTCACAACAAGAACTTCTACATCTTCACAGAAGCCAATAACACTCTTCATCCATCCTCCCTTTCATGTTTCACATTCAATACCTTAAGTGTTTATTACCACGTTACTCTTCAGACACTCATTTTGAAGATGGATCTGATCAATGTGAGGCACAGCGCCAAACGAGCTCGGAGTGGACCAGGACCGAGATTTGGCTTCAACCTCTAAACTATCGATCGCTTCACTGTGTGGGCTGACAGCCACGAGTCATCTGTTGTACCGGGCGAGCGAAGTTTGACGTTTTGTCAGTTATTACTTCTCCTTGCCCGTCTTGAGCGGTGAATCTACGATGTCATGAGAAAGCCAAGCACCCCACACAAAAGTGTAATGAACATCAGCAGAACTCTTCATCATCTGCCTGGAGATTGATGGACTTTAAGCCGCCCTCCAGACACCCTTTTTAGGAGGCACTACTTTTAGAAGGTTGTAAACAGGAATTCGTTTCAAGGAGAAGACTAGCAGACTGAGAAATAAATATTTTACTAGGTTAAAGAACACGCAAAAAGATGTGCTTGTTTTCTTGGGTCTGTAAGAAAGTTTACACACTACAGTGCCACGGGCAGAAATCAATGTCTCCATGGAGTCGTTTAAAATGGATTATACTGATAATGAACAGGTTTGAAAGTTTCTCAGAAATTCAGGAAGTGAATGTGAAACTATGATTCACTTAAATTTGGTTGTTTTTTTGCCCGTTATCATGTGCTTAGTAACTGTTATATTATGTGCTGGGAAGCTGCAGGCAGGGCAGATTGAAAACAACATCATCTTCTTTTAAACCTTCATTTGCCTTCATTTCACCTCTCCAGATGGTCCATTAACTCCTGTGTAAATATAAATGTTTAGTCTAATGTAGCTATAAGCTTTTATAATCTCTGGTCCGTTTTTTTTTTACATTTTTTTATTTATTTATTTTTGTACTTGAACTCTCTTTGGCAAAGAAGCAGTGATTTCATTTAAGTTCTTTTTCTTACTTTAAAAAATGCTGTTAGCAATAATCTAAAAACGTAACGATAATTAACAAAACAAAACCAAACCAAAAAAACGCACACACAAAAAAAGTGAAATAATTATTTAAAAAATAATAGTATAATAATAATAGTGCAGCCCTACAAACATAATTCTTTTTTGTCACAATATAAATCGCAATTGCAATTACATGTAACAGTTCTACAGTAAATTATTAAATTTTTTTCAGTAAAGTACATAAAGTTATTGTAAATATTTTACTTTTAGATTATACTTTATTTCTTTAGTACACTTTGGACATTCTACTACCTATGTAACTACGCCAAATAATTCTCATTAATTTGCAATTACATGTCTACTAACTCTCAGTGTAGACTGTTACCATAGTTTTACGTTTTGTAGAATAAGTTGACATATACTTGCAAAGTTATTTGTGTTAGAGGTTATTGAGCTACAGTCTACTAATACTCTAATGACTTTTATCTGACATGTAGCTGCAAAGTTATTTACTGTTAGTAGAATATTTAAAGTGGACTATCGAAATAAAGTGTTACTCAATTTTATTCGTTCTTGGAAAATAACAGTCCATTGGGTTCCTTGATATCACTTATATTTTAAATATTGGTCAAGATGCTATAATGTAATTTTAAACTCAGATTGGACGATAATTTCTTCTAGTGGTAATTGGGTGAAATTCTAAAGTTCACTCCACACTGAAATTGTGAAACTGCAATATGTTTGTTGTTCAATTTATGTTAAATCACTAACTAACTGACTGAAACAAACAAGAAAATTATATATATATATATATATATATATATATATATATATATATATATATATATATACACACACACTCATCGCTAAATCACACAAAGTTTTACATGTGAACCATTACAAAACTATCACTATGCTAGTATATAAAGTTTTAGTTAAGCTAGTTTTGGTAGCTTCATTCTACATTAAATCTTGAGACACGGGCAAATACCACCAACATTTCTGGCAACCCCATACAGGACACGTTTAAGGTCTCTTTTGTTGACTCAATAAAGCTGAGGAGAGATTTACCCAGAGAAAAAAGCAAGGGTCATATCATCCAGCCGATTTCCACAATTCAGTACTTACAGTAATAGGTCAGTCGACCCAGCATTTGGTTTAAACTTCATAACAGAATTACAATACTTCACCTCACAGCCCTATTTATTCAGGATTACCTTTTTCACAGGAGCTTTTGTGTTTCGCAAATGTACTTTGTGATTTAAATCCCTCATTTGAATCAAACATATCCGTTTTTTTTTCACAAACCCCGGGTAAAAAAATAAAAGCAAATGACTTACTGCTACCTTTGGCTTCTTCTGAGAAATTGATTTTCCCCTTTGTCACACGCTATAAACTAATTTTCTCATTTAATCCTAATAGGAACGACTGGCTGATCTTTTGCCAACTTTCTAGGTGAAACGACACTTGGTTTACGCCACTAAATTAAATTATTAGATTTAAATTTAAAATGAATTTAAACGGTAATGAAATGGATGCGCTCGAGCGGAGTACATGACCTTTAGTCGTTCGTAAATGACGATTTAAACATTGCCGCATTTACATGCTTGTTATGTCCACGTATTGTAAAAAAAACACAGTTTTAAAGCAAAAAACTTTGTTTATCATGCTATAACAGGCTTTCCCCAAAGCAAACCTTCCTCTCAAAACCCTTCATCATCAGTAGAGGAATTATATTTTCACTCTGTTTCTGCTAGTGCACCAAATCTTAACACGAGCCCCATATAAGAAATTTAACAGCTTCTGTTTGTGTTTGAAGAGAAATAGATATAGTGTGAGACAGAGAGAGAGAGTGTGTTTGTGCTGTCTGTTTCTCTAAATGTTTCATGTGTTATTCGATCTCCAGCAAAGCATATAGTCATGAGGGGGTGAGAAGGAATTACTGCAAATCCAACTCTGCGCTGCAAAAAAGCCGGAGCCCGCGGAGACTGAATTAACCTAATCAGACAGCCAGCGATCTACCCCTCCAAATTTTATGCTACATCAAACCATAAAATACGCAATAGAACGGATCACAGAAAGCAAAGAATGCAACAAAAGCTCTTGCTTACATTCACAAACCCTGCAACCCACCTAGAACAGCCTACATGCTGAGCTTTCGATGTTCACTTAATGCCACACAGCACAAATCATTTCAGCATACAAATAATGCGCTTTAAAAATGCCACATTTTACACTTTCGGGACCCTGAAGTTCACTTATAATACAAGTGAAGAGCAACATTAGGAGAAGTATTAAGACCATTTTTAACACAATTGGGTGCATTGTTTCCTGTGATTTCTGTTTAAATTGTGCTTGTGTTACATAAAAAAGTATTTTTTATAACAGTTTATATGTCATTACATGTTGAGGGAACATAAACAAGACTTAACATATTACTTTCCTTTAAAATTTGCATTTTAACTTTTTTTTGTGACTACATGTTTGTTGTATTTGCATTTATTTTCATTTATTTTATTTATATATATTATTTTGTTATAAATTTGTAAAAAAAAAAAAAAAAAAATATATATATATATATATATATATATATATATTTTTTTTTTTTTTTTTTTAACAAATTTATAACAATTTAAAATCACTGTTTTCTATTTTAATGCATTTTCTTAATTAGTTAAACCAGTCTTCAGTGTCACATGATAATTTACAACTTATATTCTTACACTGCTTCATATTTTTTTTGAAATCATAATACATGGTCCTTATTTTCTGATGAATAGAAGAATCCAAATAGCGGCATTTATTTGAAATAGAAAATGAAAAAGTTTGTAAAATAATAAATTTTCTACCGTGTACATTTTCTACTTGCGTAATATCAGTGAATTAATGAATGAATGAGCTATCAAACAAGCAAATACGGATTAACTGTCGATAAGAGACATGGTTCTAAAGCCAATATCAATAAGAATTTTCAAATTACCAATTTATGAACTGCAGCCCGGTTTTGCAGCTTAGTTTTCAAGCATTATAATCGGGAGAGAATTTAACAATGTTACAAGTAACTACAGCCCGTTTGACTCATTATTTGATTGGACTGCAAGTGGACTAAAAAGGAAAAATAACCATTTTTAATCCCACATAACTGTATCGTATGCAATAAGGTAATGCAAAAACAATAAAGCATTTTAAAATCACGTTCTCTAGCATCTGGCCACATCAGGATGCTTTCCATTCCATACCACTTCCTCATTCAACACACTGCATCACACGTGTGCACTCCACATTTAACAACGCATTTAACAACATTTACATTTTTTAATTACCTGCATAGGTTAGTCGAGGAAATAGCTGTCACTCAAAACAGAATATCAAGAGAAACATTGCTGCTGTTTACATATAGTAGCGAATTCATGATGCCAGACAAAATGAAGGTTTTAATCGCTGATTTTTTGTGTTTTAAATTAACCAGTGCAACCCGGATCAATATACTTTGCTTACTATAATTCATCAACTCAACTCACCTGATATTTTTAAAAAGAGAGGGGGTTCTGTTTTCCGTTGTGGGTCGCTTTTAAATCATGCAGGATATATTTTTGGTTCTGTTTCGGAGATTTTCATATTTCATTTGCGATGAATCTGTGTACGCGTGGTATTTTGTGACATTTCATGTTAAACATCACGGCTCGGGTGGCCATCTTGAGCTAGGCAGTGTGTCTCGTCTGCTTGTTTACCAGTATTTTTGAGAGGCACCGTGGGGCGACTCTGGGCTGCCTATAAACCATTAGCACTGAAAGGATGATGTATGGCATCGCCTTCAGAGAGCAACTTCTGTATGCATTTCAATCCTCCCCAGATAGTCCCCCCGTTTAATTGTGCATTAAAGTCCATGCGTCGCACCATTTGTTACTCACGTTGTTTACCGTCCTATTTGAGTTCTAATTAATCCAAAAAACACAGAGCTCGACTTCATTAACTTGTGCAGCTCTGGCTCATCGGAGGTTAATTAGCAGCGGAGGACAGGATGCCGCTCTGCAGCCCTGGAAGAGTTTGTTGACCGTCGTCAGATAAAGCCTAAAATACCATTAGGTTCTTTATGATCTTGAGATAGCCGGATGAGAAGAAATGGCACGTTGTTTTTCTTCATTCTGGAAATTTCACAGCTGCAGCTGTTTTGAAGAAAGCCGTGGAAATAAAGGTGAGATCATATCTGCAATCAATAAAAGGCAAGATTCATGTTGTTGTAATTCTCACTTATCTATGTATTGATGGAGAGATTATGCTAGAATAATGTGGGTTGTCAGCTACGTCTTTCAAATTAAAGGTGAAGTTACGTCACAGTTCATGCAGTTGTAAAATAAACACGTTTTTGTGCCATTTTGAGATAAAAAGAGCTCAATTCTGTTATAATTCCTCTATGTTGTGAGTTACAAACGTTTGGGTGTTTTGCCACAAGCCCTGGAAGGACATCGGAGTAAATTTTGTGTAAAAGAAGCAGCTGCGCAAAAATAAATCTCCAAGAAAATTATTGAATTAACTCGGAAGTTAACAGCTGCATAATCTCTGCAATAGGCCTCTGAAGACCTTTCCGTTCGGAGAAACTCTCCCAACAATTAATTATCTCTTTCTCCATTTCTGGCAGCCTCCCTTTACAGCAGTCTGGAATCCTACTGCTTATTTTAAAGATTAACGTTTAAATTCATCAGCAGTCGTTTCCAGGGCACTTAAAATAAAGCACACTCGCACTGCATGACTGTATTTTATTATCTCTTCACGATAATTGTTAACGGTGTGACAGACAACCCCCGAAGAAAGATTATACTGAAGATCAAGAATGAATAAAAGGACTATAAATGGCTGCATATAGAGAAGTTAAAGCTTGCAATATTTTAAAGCATCTTCGGATTGAATTAGTAGAGCCAAAATGAATTACAATCATTTTATGAAAAAAAATCATATTAATAATATAAATGTAAATAATGAATTGTGCTGCTATTTAGTCCAGATTTATATATATATATATATAGATAGATAGATAGATAGATATAGATATATAAGTGATAATAAATGATAAGGACTTATTCACTCAACTGATTCATTCAAAAATGTTGATTCATTCAGGAACCAAACAAGTGACTGTCACTGAATGATTCAACTCACCATTTCATTAAAAAATGCTGATCTGTTTAGGAACGAATCGATTCATCAATTCCTTAAAAAACAGTTTGAGAAAAATTGTTGATTCTGCTGTGGGTTTGTCTGGAACCATTTTGGAACAATAAATGTTTAAACAAGTATTAATCTCATTAATGGTAATACAATGTATTATTGTAGACTTACTGACCTGAAGCGTATCTCATCCAGTTCTTTAAAAAATACATAGAATGTAATAGTCATCTTGTAATGAAATAAAAAAATGTATAATAAATAGTTAAAATAAAGTGTCTTTATCATCAAAGCGGCGAGTTTAACAATAAAAGCCTCTCAGATGAACCCTGGCTGATCTCTGAGCCATCCAAACAAAATTTTATAATACTACCGCCGCTTTCTGAAGAATGATGCTTCTTTTCTGTGTGAAGGCATGAGACAGGGAGGACTTCAATGATTACTTCACCACCTTTTCCATTTCTCACACAATCTGACCCCTGAGATGAATTTCGTTTTCAGCGAGAGAAAGAAAGCCAAATGCCACCTGGGCTGTGACCCTCTCCCGATGCGTATAGGTCACGGCCGACATTCTTTGTTGACATGTCAGCAACTGAGCTTTGGAAATGGCAGCACAAACAAGGCAGATGATGACATGTCTTCTTCCCCAGGCTCTCTGCCCCGTTGTCTGGATTTTAGGTTTCTGTTTGGTCAGTCTTCCCAGCAGGTTAATAAAAGTCTCAAACACATGTAGATTCCCTGCACAATTTAAAGTAAATTTGTATTTTGCTTGCAAAAGAAAAAGGCACATTTAAATGAAATGTTAGTATTATTTATATACTATTAATAATTTAATTATATATTTTTAGTTAGCTTGTATTTAATTATTGTTCTTTTTTATTTCGGCACAAAATCTTGCTACTGTTAGTGTATATTTGTATTCACATTTCTATTTAATACAATACTTAATATATGATTTTTTTTTTTTTTTAATCACTGAGATTACTAAACATTTACACATAGAATTTAACATTTTGTGTTTGAGTAGCCGAAAATAATATATCCTAAAATCTCTGTAACTCTGTTGCTGAGACACATTATGAGTTTTATGGAGTGTTTTTCTAAGAAGAAAAACTTTTTTTTTGTTTGTTTTAATATTTAGATTTAGGTTTTTATCTAGATTTATCTAAATGTTTCATTCATTTTGTACTGTTTATTGTTTTTATACATACATTACATTTTATTTCAATATTACTCTTAATTATTTTAGTACATCAATATTTAATAATCATATAAAACATATGAGATAAATTTGAAATACCTTAATATTGGTTTATTATATTATATTATTATATTATATAATTATTGTTGTTTTTTATATTATTATAATTTTTTTTTATCCAGTAACAGTATTTTTAAGTTTAATTTCAGTTCACTATAATTTCCTCTCCATTAAATCGTATTGGCATCTGTGAGAAACTGAGAAGGTATTAAATCTTTGACTTCTCTGGGCTCTTTTTTTCCCCTGTTTTGTTTTAGAAAATGTTGTCCTCTGAAATCTAGTCTAAAAACCCAGACATCAGCACCCTAGAAACGAGACGTCTGTCTCGTAGCGCAGAGTGGTCTTCATCCCATCTGTAATATAGAGCGCAAAATACGATGTGCTAAAACATTTTAAAAGCAGCAAATACCCGGCAGTGCTGTTCGGCAGAGTGGATGAGTATGTGTCAGTCTGTCTTTCTCTGCCAGTCACACTAAGTGGCACTGACAGTTGTCCTGAGCCGCTCATGGCTCCATCTCTCTTCAAACCTCTCCTGTTTATCACTCTGCTCGAATGCATATTAATGGAGTATGCCCTATACCTGGCACATCTAATGCATAAAAATGCGCTTCATAATTTACAGTCAGTGGAGCGGCCACGTCGAAAAGAACGAGCAACCGCAGGGGTTCTCTCTTTCCACCACTCCCCAGCTCCATGTGCCACTTTATGGACTGCTCTGCAAATTGGCGAGGAAGCGAAGGATGATTCTGGGTAAAGATGAGAAAAGCGCAACTCTGGCCTGATCTGCGTCAGCATAATATGTGTGTCACATGAATCTTTTAGGAGTCGGAAGGGTGAGAGGAGAGAGACTGCTGTGATATGGTTTGTGGGAACGTTCACTTTGATTCCCAGATATTGTCAAATCAGGAATATGCCGACACAGTCACGGAAGCCTCCCTTTTCAGCAAATATGAGAGATGAGGAGGGAATGAGTGTCTGTAAAACAGCATTAACTCAATGCATCCATTGAGGAAACGGTGCGTTAGCGTCAGCCAGCGCTCTGTCAGTGTTTATCCATCATATACTCACATATGCACGTGTCTATGTGCCTGATTAATGAGTCTATGGCCCTGAACTTTCCATAAACCTAAATCCTGACATTTTCAGACAAGAGTTAAAGGTCAGTCTATATAAAGAGACTCTGGACTCTGCGTGTCACTTTAATGTTGTATCTGCGCAAATGTTGTGCTTGACTGATGAAAACGTGTTAGTATTCCAGGCAGAATGAAACCTCACCCTTTTCTTCCCGAAGTGGAAAATATTGCACCAGTGTTATGGTGAGACCTCTCTGTAATATCTTTTATAGGGTTGCTTCTATATCAGAGTAAAAGGCTGGGTAAAAAAGACATCAATGCAGCAGCTTCTGTCCTGCACGACCGAAACTCTTCTCCTGCTTTAATTGTTCAGAGAATTGCATTTATCTATTTAGCAGATGCTTTTATCCAAAGCAAAGACAAGACAGTATTTGGCAACACTTTAGATATTCTACTAACAGTACGTAACTTTGCAACTACGAGTCAACTTAGAGTTATAAGAGTATTAGTAGATTAGTAGATTATATATATATATATATATATATATATATATATATATATATATATATATATATATATATATATATATATATATATATATATAATATTTGATAATATTTGAAACTTCTGAACTGGTTGAAGCCACTTGCATATGTGTTTTGCATTATTTAACATGGCAATATCTTCGGATTGCCAAAGGCTTTGTGGGATTCTCTCAACTGAGGTGAGAATGTCACAACAGCAACATTTTGGCGGTGCTACATCAGTGATTCACTTAAGGCTGTCCTGGGTTGGGGAAAGTGCAGATACACAGAGAACCAGAAAGCTTTGCACACTCACACGTACACACTAAAGATAGCTGAGGCAGGTTAGTCAGAGGGAATATCCTAAGGTGGCACAATGTGAAAGCTATCTTGGCCCCGCTGGGTACTTTATGTATTAGTGGGAACAAACAGAAATACAAAGAAAGCTACTTGTTAAATGCGTAAAGTAGTCCCAAAATGTGTTTGTACGCAAACTACACTTGTTGGAATGTAATTGGAATATCAACCCAAGTAGCATCTGCAAACCAGTGATGGGAAGTCTGATTCTTTTCTGCCGTTTCTGCTACTGTTCTCTGCGGAGATGTCCAAGTCCAAATATTAACCATTAACTGAATCATCATGACCACTGTTGCCAACTCACTACTTTACAAAAATCAGCACACCGCAACAAAAATAGAACAGAAAGACACAAAGAGTTTCAAAGGGGAGCTGTACCATAGCCACATATTTATAATGTAGGCTATTCGAACCAAACGTATTTATTCTAATAGGACTACTTGTTGTTTTAATTAATTAATTAATACATTAAATCCCACTCCTCAACATCTACTTCTGTCAAATGATTTTTCTCCAATGAGGAGGTGGAACATTTGGCAAATATGCTACGACATTTGTATTATTGCACTGGGTTTCTATTAGCTGCAAGCAGACAGTGTCAATCAATGTACCGGAGAGCACATTGAACATAAATAAAGAAACGAGGTTGGTTGTCACATTTCCCTAACAAGCAACCATATTTGCTTGTTACAAAAAAATGCAACCCGAGACCAGGGAGTTTTCCATGCATTTTTACAAAAATAGAAGCCCAAAGTTGCGTGTAATACATGGACTTGGCAACTGTGATTATGACTCCAGAACCATTATCAGTGTACTACTGGTGACTTGAAACTACTGCAGTCAGGTAACTATTTCCAATTATATTATATCATAATATATTTCTAATATATTATTATGGTAAAACTTGCAATAAGGTGTCATTTGTTACCATTAGTAAATGTATGTAACTGACTTGAAAGAACATTGAACACTACATTTATTACAGTATTAAAGCATTAAATAATATTAATAAATACTGTAGTATTGTTCATTCTTGGTTCATGTTAACTAATGTTAAGTAACGAACATGTTTGTAAAGTGTTAGAATTATTTATTTATCTATTTTAAAATAGACTTTTCAGCAAATCCAGTACATTCGTTAGAAACATGCATTCTGCCTCTTTTAAAAAACCCTCAGCAGACATGTCCAGACTGTTCTCTGTTTAGTGTACTTCAGCTGCAGCGTTGAATGATTTGGAAAACCCGACATTACAGGATCATATACTCCGGGATATTGGCTTATTTTAAGAATCGTTTCAAAAGAGTGAAGTAGACATTACTACTAGACACAAACCATAAATTAGATGCATTAGAATAGTGACAAAAGATGAATATAATTTTTTTACGTTATGTTTCGGAACTTCTTCTTTCTTTTTTTTTTTAATTAAATGACCTTCATGCTCTGAAACTGACAAAATGGTGTACAGATCATTTTTGTGACGCTCCAGCGGAGCATTAAAAAAAAAAAAAAAAAGGATCAAAATGTTGCAAAATGGGGTGTCATTTTGAAGCATGGCCAATACAGTAAAACTGTTATCTGGGGAGAAATTCCAGATGTGGACCACTCCTAGCTTTTCCCAGAGCTTTAAAACACAGGCTACTCTACACAAACACAGATGTTCCTTCCAACACGTGATTAGGATTGTGAAGGATGAGGTTATGAACACATGCATATGCATCATGCCACCACCACACTTCCTGCTTTAAGTCTTTGGATGAAGCTGAAAGCAGCATCTCCTGGAGAACCCACTAATTGACAGCTGAAAAGAAGCTTTGGAGTGTGAGCTGGCCATTGATTGATTGGGCAACATGAGGAGTTGCCTGCCGCTCTCCATTGTGTGACTGCTCAATCAGTGGCTACGCCATGACGGGTGCCATCAATATGCATGAAGGTAGACTGTCACAGCTGCTCTGCACTCCCATGTGGTGTGACACTCCCTGCCTCTCATTGTCTCGCCGTTTTATTGTTCACTTTTCTTTTCTCCTCACTCTCTCATTGTAAATTTCCCTCCCTTTGCCACCTCTTTTACTCCCGTATCTCTGCAGTGTCTGAGCCAGGGGCGGTACTTTACTGCAAAAACTGCTGTAATTTCAGACTTTAGCAAACTCTAATAAGCAAAATTCCGCCCTGGAGGTATGTTTTGAACCACAGTTGCAAAGAGTTGTTTTAATTTACCTTAAATTTAATCCTTGTTACACTCACGATTCTTCGTAAGGCTTTGTCTTTTAAACGCAAAGGTTGAAAGTCTGGCAGATCACTCACTCACAGATGTGCTCTTATTTAGTCTTATTTTCTATTACTGTAAAACAGTGGTCGAACGAGAATACAAAATGCTATAATAATAATAATAATAATAATAATAATAATAATAATAATAATAATAATAAACAATAAAATAGTTGCACCCCATTTGCCCTATTTTATGGCAAAAAATCACAGACGAAAGTAACTCATACAGGTTTGAAATGGCATGGAGGTGCATAAAAGATTATATAAATTTATATTTTGAGGCAAACTGTCACTTTAAGTGCACAGGAAGATCCAGACCAATGGCTGTTTATGTCAAGTCCAAGACCACATTATTGAGACTCCACCTCTGAAATAAGCTTTATAAGCTCACGTCTCTATGCCATTTCATGCTCCCTATTTCTTTCATGTCTGCTGTTGATTACAGCGGCATGTGGCCTCGCCAAATTTATGTTCTATTTGACTATCATACATTATGAATCAAGCTCGGAGACTCAATGCTGTAGTGCACTCCAGTGTCTTCTCAAATCTCCCCAGCTCTGGACCGGAACCCGACAGCAGCTGACCTTTTCCTTTGATGAGCCGTTATGACAAGACGGCCCTCCTTGCCTGAGTCCTCCGGCATGTCCCAGCAAATGCCACATTGTTAATTGATTATGCGATTCCCTCTCACATAAGCGTGATGGTTTTGATAGTTTAATGCGATAAAGAGATTTCCTGGAAACGTCTGCAGGTACAGGATTATCATTGATACATATTAGATTCAGCTAATCTGACACATTTGGTAGCACTCTTTGCTTTGGCTTTGCCTTTCATGCTGTCAAATTATTTAAAATTTGTTTGTTGACAGGAACTTCCTGTAGTGCATTTGCAAACTCAGGATTCAATCTTAATTACTTCCTGATAGTGTGGTTGGGCCAAAACGTCTCATGCTGCAGGAAGAGGGACCAAGACTAGTCCTGTTTACACAGAGCTTGTTAGACTCCATCTCTCCTGGGCCTGAAACATCTGGCTCGGCTCTAGAGCCAAGTACTGCATGCACAATCCTTCCCCAGCAGGAGGGGCAGATCGCCAGACCCCCCTCTAGCCCCACTCCCCCCCTCCAGGGATTTGATTCTGGGCTTTAAACAGGTGTCCATTTGCAACTGGCCAATTTAACTGAGGAGCATTACCTGACATTGCATTCTCAACATTACCAAAGGTGGCGCTATCTATCTATCTATCTATCTATCTATCTATCTATCTATCTATCTATCTATCTATCTATCTATCTATCTATCTATCTATCTATCTATCTATCTATCTATCTATCTATCCGTATACAAACCATAATTTTTTACAATGACAGTTTAACATTTTAAGCAAGGCTCTGTAATTTTTATTAGATTTGTGAAAGTTTTTCTTTCTTCATTCATTGATTTTAAAATTACACTTTGAAACTTGACTCCTATTTAAATTTAAATATTAATTCGGAATCTTTGCTTACAAAAAACAGCTGTTCAAATTTAGAAGGTATGCCTGGTAGACGTGAAAAGAAAAAAAATTAATGAAATAAAATTAAATTAAGAAATATATATATATATATATATATATATATATATATATATATATATATATATATATATATATATATATATATAAAATAATACAAAAAATAGTTTAATTTTAATTTTTGTTTATATTTTAGTAGTGCTGATATGTGCTTTTTCATTATTTATTTATTCATTAATTTACATATTTTTAATATTCAGTTTTAATTAATTTGTTAATTACATTTTAAGAAGTACATTTATGTGCACATAATTGCTGTTATGGCAAAGCGACTGAATTATGTCTGGTAGCACAGATGTTTGAAGGAAAATCTTGTAATGTTAGAATATACTTCATGTATATATAGTGGAACAATACACCTCCAACAAGTTAGCCAAGCATTTGCCTCTGTAGGCTTATTTGCGTAGAACATACTCTGTAAGTTCTAATAATATGCATGGTAACATAATAAGATGATAATGTATTGCATTTAAATTCACAACAGATTGCTCTTGTTTTGTGCTATTGTAGGAGTTGTGTCCTTGTCTCAAGGGCACATCCACCCCACAGTAGCCTTTTTCTCCCTGAGCTTTATAGCATGTAATTTGCTCTGCTTTTTGATATGGGTCTTTTTGATAGGCTTTTCAGCAGAAAACGGCCTGTTGTCCACCCAGCCCGAGGTGTCCTGAGGTAGCAGTTAGCTCTCTCTTTTTGTCCTCTCTCTCCCTTTCTCTGTGTCTCGTCCCGTCTCCTGAGGGCTCTGACAGTGATCAAGTGTGGCTTTGCTAGACAGCGCTGATGATCAAAGGTGTCCAAGGTGACAATTCATCATGCTATCACCAAGCACACGGATGACAAGTTGTTTTTCTGCGGGATCCATTCCTATAATTTTCAAACTGCAAAAACTTGTTACAGCACCGGCTATGACCAAGGGGGCGGCAGGTGCGCTCTCTCGCTCTCTCTCTCTCTCTCTCTTTCTAAATATTCTCTGAATCTTGAAACTGACAGGCAGATGGACACACACTTCTAGAAATGCTCAAATATTCAGCCGTAAATGCACAAGCTGAGTAAATGAAAAAGGTCTTTGAGCTGCAACATGCAATTTCAAGGTGTTAAAGCTAAACTAGTTGTTTATGTCCAGTTTGCAATTGGCTGGACAGTATGAACAAAATCTCATATAATGGTGTAGTATTTTCACAGTAAAGCTCGTACAATGTAATGACTTGTTATCAAAAAATTATCAAAAGATTATTTTATACATATACTTATGTTATTTGTAACTCTGAGAATTTATTTGTGAGTTATTTATTTGTGAGTTAATTTTGTTTTTTTTTTTGCTACATTTACACACAGGAGACATTCTATTTATAATTTGTCAGCTACCTGTATGTATATATATATATATATATATATATATATATATATATATATATATATATATATATATATATATATATATATATATATATATATATATATGTATGTAGTGTATTTGTATGCATTTAAATGAGTTTAATATTTAAATGCATACAAATAGTGTTCAATGTTTAATATATACAGTGACTTTTTAAACTTGGGTTGTTTTACAGAGTGTGTGTTTCAGAATAAGAATGCAATTTTTGCAAATAAATAAATGATTTATATCATATTTACAGTATCTATAAAATATACCGTATAGAAAAACATTCATTATGGCCACTTACACTTTTTGCATCTCAATCGGTGCTATTTTCATCATTATTTAATTGGAAATGCCTCACACTTGTTGTTTATAGCATGCACGCTTCATTTACTGAACAGCCCATCATTCAGGCTGAAGAGAGCACACTCTAATCTAGGATGCTTTATGGATTGTTTACAGCTCTCTCCTAAATATAGGTCAGACTTCACCCTTTCCCTTTCTCTCTATCATCACTTCTCTGTCTTTCATTGCCACAGATCCATACTGTCCGCAGTGGTGAAGGGGTCTGACAGGTTGTAATGTGTTAAGGGAGCTTGTGCCAGAGCGTGCATGTGCTCTCAAGGTCGTATTGCACCAGTATATAGGGCACTGCACAGTGGGGACGGATATGTACGACGGCAGACCCCAGCCCTTCCTGGGAAGTAAAACGGTACACCTGCTATCAACGTGATGAATTGTGTCTTAGAGCAGTGGGGCTTGACCAATCACAGGCTTCCAAACTACTTTAACCGTGTAATAGGTGTGAACATGAGCATGTAGATTTGGGTTATTCTTTCAAAGTCATTGGGAAAAAAAAAAGTGCAAACACATGGCCACTTTTTTCCTGTAAACAGAAGTTCTGTATCTCGCAAAGTTAGCTAGTTTAGACCTAACAGCACCGCAGTCCAAATTAAAATGACATAATTGCCAGAGGAGTAAGTAATATGAATAATAGATGCCGTGTCTGGCTGTAATTAGTGGTCAACAGCCTCACCCGCGGCAACAAGGCCTGTTACCATGCCAGAGGCTACAGCAATTACCATGCATTTATCTCTATGGTTGTGACATTCTGTGCTTATTGTCGAAGTCTCATAAAGGAGCAGGAAAGGAGAGACAGTTAAAAAAAAGAGAGGACAAAGCAAGAAAGTACTAAAAAGTAAGAAAGATGTATGGAAAAAGTTGATGGTAACGAGTTTGAAATGTGTAAAAAGGCTCTATAGACTGCATGAGCTCAAGAAGTAGGATTTAATACTGCAGAGTTAAAAAATACATACAAATCAGTCTAATTAGGCAAGACTTTTTAAGTAGTGAGATTCGCCTATATAAATAAGTGACAATTTTGGCAATGGTCCTGTGGGATAAAGCATTTAAAATAAGTAATTTATAAGTGCAAAAAGCAGCCAGTATGTTAGAAATATGCATGCTAATAAACTAGTCAATAGTGAAAACGGGTCCCAAGTCTTTAGAGTATTAGTATACTGTCTGCTTAATAAAAAAAAAAAAAAAAACAAAACACTTTTTAATGGTCACGCATGGACTTTATGCTGACTATAGGCAACTATGCAAGTTTATGTCAGGTTATTTTACTAACACTAACTTGACACATAGTTGCAAAGTCAATGTTCAACTAGAAGGGGACCGTCAAAATGAAGTGCAACCAAACTTTTGTAAAATGCACAGTGAATGCTGGGACTCAACAACCAATTATTTCACACGAAAATTAAAGTTTTTCCTTGGCCTCCTTTTTGTTTCTTTTTTTTTTTTTTTTTTTCTTGAGGCGTCGTAGCTAGACATGCTTGGGAGATCCTGACACAATATCAAACCATAGTTAGAAACCCCCAGATGCAGAACCCTTGGGAAATCTCTCACCAATACAGAGCGTTCTTGCTTTGCAGCACGGAAGACGGTCGCATCCGCCGCTGAACTCAAAAAAATGCTGTGATATATTTGGTATTGAAAATGGATACAAACTGGCACCATCCCCACACTTTGCCCTTCTTCGACGACAACCCTCCTCCACAGGTTTCCACGGCCCTCTGGGAAACATCATTGTGAAATGGGAAGTCTGCCATTTCTTTCCCTTTTTTTTTTTTTTTTTTTTTTTTTTTTTTTTTTTGTCGCCATGAGCAATGTTAACGCGATGACAGGATGAGAGATGGCAACGACGCTGACAGGTGCGAGAGAGAGCACAGGTGCCATTCTACGATACTGTAGCAGGATTTATGCCCGCTCTCGCACAGCGAGACGTCCAGCCCGAGCAGCTGCCGCAACCCTGCGCCGGGGAAAGCTAAGAGCTTTTAATTAGCCAGCCCCATTGCCATTAATTACCTCCAGGAGCCATTTGCCACGTCGAATCCTCACGCAGATCTTCGAGACAGCGCTTCCTGTTGCCTTCGAGTACCCCACCTCACATCAATCTGCTGCTTTATGACTCTGGGATTTACAGCTGCAGTCGTTCTTTCACAGTAGGAGAGACACACGAAATTAGAAAGCAAAAGAAAATGAGGGAGAGAAAGACAAGGGATGGTGAGATTTAATGACGTGACATACCCGCCCTCCTCGAATGCCATCCTCCGAACTCTCCCGCGCATGAACTAGACGGCCTCGGCACTCTCGTCTCTTCATTGCGGAGAGGCTTTATGCGAGAGATTAGTTTTCCGAACGACTTGCGGTGCAGTCGGTCCCAGGCTTTTCTCGAGGAAACAGGGTAGGATTCATTGCCCCGGCTAATTTAATTTCTCCCCATTGTACAAGCTGGATGATGAGGTCATCAGTCAGCACCGAAACCTCCGACAGTCACCGCCGCTGCCAACAACGTGATAAAGACAAGTAATAACGCTTAAGTTCCTCAGATTTATCCTTCAGAGAGCGAATATTATAATCAGCGAGCATAATTCACAACTGAAATATTTATATCTGCTTCCTTGCACTTCTGAGAGTGTGGAGATACTTCTGAACCACTGAATCCATTCCTCATTTGCTGAGCAAAAGCACTTTTTCAAGCCCAGCGCGTCAGGTACTATGCAAGTAATATGGAGCAATTATCATTTGTGTGCGCTGAGCATCTAACCGCCATTATAAATCAGTGATATTTATTTTTCATCCCACGTCAGGCCATTGACTTTGAGGGGACCGGAAAAAACACAGGCTTCAGGGGCGAAGTGTTCGACAACTTTAACAGCAAGGTGACATGGCGAGAGAACAAATTGGCAATGGTTCATTTTTAAAACTGACTTTTGTCAGCACATAAAGGGGATCCTGCGAGGTATTCGTTTCCTCTCCTGGTATGAGACCAAGCATGCAAGCTGGCGATAGAAAGAGAGAAGGTTGGTGACCTTTTATGGATTCATGGCTGACCCTGGAGAGCAAGCCAGTGTTGGATGTACCGTAAGCACCCCAACTCCAGCCAAAGGACAAAGAAATCCGGGATAGAGATGACTCATCATCTCCAGTGAGTGAACAGATACAGAAAATGAGAGAAGGTGTAGAGGGAGCTGGATATCACGAATTGCCTGATGCAAACTGAGGACATGCTGGCTGGACAGTATAGTAACAACTAGATTTTTTTTTTTTTTTTTGAAACGTGTCCATGCAAACCTATAGCCACCATATTGTTGCCAAGGCATTCTGGTTTTAGAGCAGTGGAATACAATTAAATAATCTTCTAAATAACCTACCATTCAAATGTTTTTATAATTTGGAAGGGAGTCTCTTATGCTCGCCAAGGTTGCTTGGTTAACTTGGTCAAAACTAAAGTGAAATGGTAATATTCTGAATTTAAAATAAGTGGTTTCTTTTTAAATCTAGTTTAAAATGTCGTTTATTCCTGTGACGCAAAGCCGAATTTCAGCAGCCATCATTTCAGCCTTCAGTGTCACAGCATGATCCTTCAGAAATCATTCTGATATGCTGATTTGCCGCTCAAGAAACATTTATCATCAATGTCTAAAATAGTTTTGTTGCTTAATATTACTGTAGATATATTAATAATTTTTTCCTCAGGGTTTGTTGATGAATAGAAAGTTCAGAAGAACAGAATTTATTTGAAATAGAAATATTTTGTAACTATAAATGTCACATTTGACCAGTTTAATGCATAATTTTGGAATTAAACTGGAATTATACATTTCTTGCTGGAAACTTGTCACTTCACAATTATGGGACACAATATGATCAGTATTTACATAATGAATCTTAGAAATAACTACTACAACATGTATTCATTTTCCACAGAAATACAGGCACAACTGAAACTTAACATTCATCTCTACCATTTGTTTCATTCAGTTCTGGACATGCTTTTCGAGCATCCTAAAATGAGCTTGTGAACTTTACCACGTGAGCATTTTATGTCTGCTAGAAACATCCAACAAAGTTTCCTTTCTTACAAACCTCAGCGAAAAAGAAGCGTGTTTATTGCACTGCTTCGCTGTATGGCTTGTATCTTAATGAGCTACATTTCTCTGGGAGATAACTTTGATGTAGCACTGCCATTTTCAAATGAGTTGTAATGAGTAACCCAGCTGGCTTCCAATTGCCACGCAAACATGCCGCCACAACATTAATAAATTTCTACATCTAAAGGAGTGGGCATAAATCACAGATCGGGGTGCATTCCAGGGGTGATTAGCATCGGCTAATGTCAAAATACTAACCATTCTTATCTCCTGAATGTGAATGTGTGAATGTGACCCCGCTCCCACAGAAATGCAGTCGTCTCCTTAACAGCTGCTTGCTAATTCTTCACCTGTGGCCTATGTAATTGATTCCCCATCCCTCTGCTGTCAGAGGTCACAGAGTCACTTCTGTGCTTGTGGTTTGACTGTTGCTATCCATGACAAGAACTTGGTTTATTAGCCAAAAAAAGAGAAAAGAATCACCAGATTTTTTCGTCAACGCATGACTTGGCCTGAGTAATTAGAGTGTCAAGAGTCGAAATGTCAGAGAGAAAGATAGAAATTCAATTTACCTCCTGCTCTGTTTCTCTGGTGTGGAACTATCGTTGCTTCCCATGAGCAGCTCTGCTGAATTGCTGCTGTTTTATCGGTGCCGTCAGTAGGTGCTTCCTTTTAGCCAATAATAGATGTCTGCAACCGCTGTCAGCTGTGCATTAATGTTAAAGCTTGTTACGAGCCTTTAGCAACAACACGGATCGTGTTTTGTGTATCAAAAGATTTAATCAAAAGCCATCTGAACGCACAACCAGTACAATGCGCAACATTGCTTCCTTTGAACTAATGCAGCTCAGGAATCTCCTAAAATAGCTTCACTCTCTGTTATAAGTTTTAATTGAAATTATAATTTGCTGCTGGGCACGCTCACCTGCCTTTAGTCCACGGAATTTCATCATCATAGTTATTATTCACTTATTGTTCTTCTCTTAGCAGGCACTTTGTTATTCAAAGTAACTTGCTGTACTTTTGTATTACAGCTTACTGTGTGCCTTATTCAGCCCGAGGGTTTCAAGTCAAGATCAAAACTGACCCTTTTTACTTTTTCAAGGCCTGTTCACACCAAGGACAATAACTAAATCCATAGTTTTGTTAATCCTTCTCATTTTATGAGAATAGGCAAGTGTGCAACACAAGAAAAACTGGTAAAATATTGTTTGATATTTTAGCAAATATTTCCCCCATCTGCTGATTCTGATTTAACTGATCAGAATCCATCCAACTAAAACATAAAGTTTAGGTTAATGTTGTTCCAAAATCATATTTCAACTTTTTAAAATTATATTTATATATATATATATATATATATATATATATATATATATATATATATATATATATATATATATATATATATATATATATAATTTTTTTTTTTTTTATTTATGTATGCATTTTTAAATCTATGGAGCACAAAAGGAAAATGTTTGAATAATAATCTGTATTTTTGTATGTTTACGCAATTAAACTGGGACCTGAGCTTTAAAACTTCATGCAGAAAGAAAGAAAGAAAAAGAACAGGTTATTGCTGTTTCATGACGCATTAAGTCTGCAAATGCGGATGTCATTATTTTTTTATAAATAGTTCAATTTTGAACCTCACACAATCAGGTATCTTTACAAGATGTGGAATATAGTGTGAATATAAAAAAATAAAATACAATAGAGTAAAATAAATCATTATTGAATTGTTAATGCCTGTAAGTGGAACACTAAATTCAATTGGTTTTTGTGAAATGGAGTAGTCAGTTGAACATATCCAGCTCATAAGAACTTTTTTTTTATAAATCAAGCATTGTTAATTGTCTTTTATACGCAAATGAGGATATTAAGATTTTTAAGTGAATAATGAGCTCAGTTTCAGCCTCAAAATCCATTTGAAAAAGAATCAGCATTTGTTTTTGTGATTTGCGATAGCCAGTATCAGTCAATCAATACCTTTGTTTATATAACGCTTTTAACTATACATATTATGTCAAAGCACTGAACAGTATCAGATTCGGAGAATAGAGTGTCAGTAATGTACAATGAAACACAATTTTTTAGCTAAAGGCATTTCATTATTGAAGCCCTAGGGACTGCCTTCAAAAATGCGCCTTTTGTTTTTATCATTATCGGCATCCGACTTCTGATTTCCTACATTCTCTGATGACTCAGAGGTGCGTCAGCTCCCTCCACCTCCACCCGTCAGACGTGGCTGAGCAGCGCACATGCACACAGCCCTGCCTTTCACAAATCAAACCCAGAGAGGTGTCTTCAATAAATTCTGTGCGGGGAACACCTGCTGATTTCCAAAATTGGATAATTATAAGGAAAATGAGTGAGCAGCAGTGGGCTGCGAGATGGCGTTGTTTCTAATGGTACCTATTAAATAACAGAGCGCATAAGCTCCTGGCTTTTTTTTATGTGCGCATCAGGACAGCACCGCTGCCGGTCTGTTTTTTGGACCGTAGCAATTCTGCGCAGAGGAATCGGCTATGCTACAGTTGTTCCACCATAATAGAAGTCAGTACGCCTGACGAATATGCGGCCTTGGCTCACCTAAACTAGCAATCATATCAAGGGGAGGAGAAAAGATATATTCTCTGTTGTTGCCTTGACCGGGTGCCTTGTTTTCATTATGGGCGACGCAGGCAGGGCTTAGGGGAATTAGCAGGCATGCCACAATGGAGTGTATTTGTTCTTTTCTTGTTTAAAGTAGGCTGTAGTATTGTTTTCCTTCCCTCTTGGGTTTTAACGGCAGATTTTTTTGTTCCGCACACCAGTCGTGAGCCGCAGAGAAAGATTGGACCCGGAATCGCGCTTTGTCAGAACACGGCCCACAGGCATTGCTCAGCAGCGTTGATACGGCTGTCGGAGAAGTTTGTAGAAAAGTCGTTACTTATTAATTGATTCATCAGAAGGGAAAGGCTCGTGGCAGATGAGGAGACTGTAAAAGAGGATAAATTTCCCCTGAGTGGTGGATAAAGAGCGGCGAGCGAGTGCGCGCGAGCATCGGACGGAGGCTGTCGTATAGATAATGCTATTGTCGATTCCGAGCATGGATGGCATTCTCAACTCCATCCAAATGAGTCGTGAAGGTAAAGGTCTGTCTGCAACGCCGAGACCAGCTCCATTCTGTGGGCAAAAATGGGAACTGAGAAGATCTGTGGTGGTTAGAATTAAAAATAGACGAGTTCGCTCTCCGTCCATTTTCTACCATTACCTGTTTGACGTACAGTACAGGAGAAACTGCGTTCTGCTCGTACTAAGCGTTTAAAAAGCTTTATAAAACATTGAATCGCACTGTTCTCAGCAGGAATGGGGACAGAAGAGATAAGCGAAGAAGCTTTTAGCACAAGCATCTAGATTTTATTACCTCATTTAAGTGGTCTATAAAATTAATGGCTTCAGTCTTTAAAAGGTGGCGTTTATGAATACATTACAATTCTGTGCGATAAATAGTTAAGTGTACATGTTCACATGCAACTAACATAATAAATACTGATTTATATACCGTAGATTTTGCTTATGGTTTAGTCTTGAATGTTAAACCGAGGAAACCAATCTTATAGGCTGGTTTAAGCTGTTTTTCTTTTCTCAGCAAGGAATTATTTATTGCAACCTTGGTAAGCATAAAAGATCTGCCAAAAAACAAAACAAACAAAATCCCTATCAACCTCAAGAAAATGAAATGGTAATGTATAAATGACATTGTCGCATAAATTAAATTTTTCACATTTATATTTAAAGTCCTCTCAGGTTGCTATCTATTAATGATGTAACATGTATTACGCACGAAATATAAACAGAAAAAGCATCCTGTTCCATGCCACTCTTTTTGAGACTCACTAACTTATCCTCAGAAAGGTCGTGTTCATTGAGAAAGCTCACCTAATCAATGAAATGCTCTTTCACAGTCCGGCTGCAGTATTTTGAGGCAGAAAAACAGCCACTCGCTTTACTAAGAAGGGACTTATGAGTGCATTAAAGTGAACAAGTATGATTTGTTTACATTTAAGACCTGTTTGAAAAGAGTCATTCAACATTAAAACAGCAAGGACATGTCTGGGACAAATATGATGTGTTAACGAAACATAAAACTATAGTTTTGTAAAATAGAATAAATAGATAAATAAATAAATAATAATTTATTTGTTTGTCAAAATTTACTCAAGAACTAGAACTCATACAATAAAAAACTATAAATATTAATATTTTATTATAAAAATACGTATATAAACAAACATTATTTAAACAAATAAAAATACATAAATAAAAACATATCAACAAATATATTGTACTACTACTAATAATATCCTACTTGCTTTTTTTTACTCTAATGAACTTTTTTTCTCAGTAAGTTATGTACCTTAAAGTCTTGGCTATTTTAATCTTATTTCATGTTATTTTAAATACACAAAACTCTAATCTACAAAAGTTAGGTTTTTGAAAGCAACTTGCAGAACTACTGCTGCTTAATTACCTCACCGAGGTAAAGCCCTCATGTCAACTTCCCCAACAAGCCCCATATACTGTATTAGTTTTGCATGAGGACACTGTACCGTCAATAGGATATCTTATGGGAATCCTTTCCATTCGTCTCTAATAAGGTGTCTTTACGGTCCATTTATCTTTCACTAGAAGTCTACAGTCTTTAAGTCAATGTGCAGGAAGGCCGGCTGCGCCTAGGCGTCCAACACTGACTGATTCAGACCCTCTAGGAGACTGGGAGGTGAGACATGGCAGAACCTGATTGACGGTCGTGCGAAAGCATGACTTGGCCGTCCTAACACAAACGCCCGTAATAGCTCACGGCAGCACCTCTCACGGACACACCTCCCCTGCTAATTCCTCTCACCTCCCTTCCTCGCCAGCCGCCTCTAATTCCCACGTTCCCTCTCTCAGTCTCTCTCCCTTCAGCTGCCTTCATTTTACTATTGGTTAATTTATCACGAGAACCAGACTCCGTGGCAGTATATCAGGTCAGGAGAGTTACAGCTCAGACTCGGAGGTGAGATTTCCCAAAGGAAAGATTCCAGTGACACCCGCCTCTACTTTCCCCGCTCTTCATTACTGCGAGTGTACACTTGGCTAGCGCCGCGGGCTATGGGGGGCAGACTGCACTATAAGATAAGGGAGCCGAACGGCGGCTCTGTTGCTCTGGATGTCTGCTGTCACTCTGATACCGGCAGCGGTCTTCTGGGAGCCGTGTGTCATTACAGATGCAGTGTTGTGTAATTAGGTAAGGAAGAGGTACAATCTCTCTCCACTTATAAGATCGGATAGGACCAGGAAAAATCGAGGGGAGAGGCAAGCAGACTTGCTTGTAAAGCAGAAAAGGTACAGGTTGTTCTTACTTTGTATAACCCAGAGCTCCAGCCTCAGCAGCACTATGTATTAGTAATCAAAGGAAGTTAAGTCAGCGAGCTCCGTGAAAACTGCTGCGCATCTGCTCTTATTTATGCTCTAATCAGAGTGATTGACAGGTCTGTGATGCGTTTCACAGGCAGTGCATAAAGGGGGCGCATAAAGACATGATCATGCCAAGAATGAGGACTTTATTAGTGCCCACGCCGATGGATGAAAAAGTATTATAAGTGGGCGCTGCAGTTATGTTGTCTGTTGCTTTAAATGTCTGAGCTCATTAAAGCAGGCTGGATTCTGATGGGTGAATCGTTTCTCTGTGCTGTGTTCATTACAGCTGTGGTGTTGGCTTCGGTATTGTCTAAGAATTAGAACGATTGTTAAAGGGGTCACTGGATGCAAAATTCACTTTACAAGTTGTTTGAACATAACTGTGCATTGGAAGTGTGTACATAATCCATCCTATAATAAGTGTTTTAAAATCCCCTTTCTCAAATCAGGCTGTTCTGAGATTCCAGGCAGAACGACGTAGCTCTGCACACGCTCCCGTGATCGACAAAGTCTTCTTACCGTAGACCTGCCCTGAGTGAGCTGTCATCAGTCCACCATTGTGTCGACTCTGATGCAGGGGAAGACGAGAACGTCTTTTCGATTGAAGAAGTGTTTAGTTGTTGGCTGTAATGATGAATATAGCAGTTGTCACTTTCTCCCAACATCTGAGCCACTGAAGATGCAGAAGATTATCGTCTACAGCATATATATATATATATATATATATATATATATATATATATATATATAATATATATATATATATATATATATATACATATATATATATACACACACATGCTTTTTCTACTTTTTCCTTAAAAAGTGCTTTTATTTACTCACCCTCAAATAGTTCCAAACCTGTGTGAATTTCTTTGGAAGCACTATGGAAGTCAATGGTGAGCAAAAACAGCTCTTTTTAAAATATCTTCCTTTGTGTTTGGCAGAACTGCTTGAGGGTGAGCAAATGATGACAGAATTTTCATTTTTGGGTGAACTATTCCTTTAACATGAAAATTTGTCAATGGCGAGAAAGCGTTGTCTCATAAATGACAGAAAATCTATAAATTTTCTGAGAAAGAGTTAATGAGCAGGATTACAACTATATAGTCAGCTGGCGTTCCAAACGTAGCTGTGGTGTGGACTTCCCTATTCTCATAGATTTAGAATAATCATTAAAACTTCATAGTTACCGTTATATTTCAACACACGTTATATAGCTACACGTTAGATAACTAACAAGCAATATGAGAAGAACTAGAGTGTAATTTAGCTATAGCTCTAATTATATTGTTCCTTTGTGCCATAATCATTATAGTTGTGTTGTGCACTATTAAAACATTCTTGTTACAGTTATAGTTAACAATAACTATAAAAATCAACGATTACTAGCAAGCAATATGAGTTAGCTGTAGTTCCAACGATATTGTTCCACTGTGTTGTTATCGTTGCTGTGGACTTTTTGATTCTCATAGAATGATTATTAATACTGTAGTTATCGTCCTTGGTGTGAGCGGGTCTTAATGCACTTAATCAGCGGGATTACAGCAACACTAACAAGCAATATGAGGAGAGCTCGCGTGTAAGTTAGCAAAAGCTCTCGTGCAATAAATCCATCAGAGTGGAGATTCTTCTAATTCGGGCTCTGAGCGTTTGTTTTGGGTTTTGGGGCTCAAAACAAACTAATTCCCTTGGAATGGAAAGGTAACGCTATTTGCACAGCTGATATTACGGATTAGGGTGAGTACGAGAGCAACAGATTGTGTGTCCAGTGTCTGGTCAATGAAAGTGGAAGCATGCTTGTTTGCTCTGGGAGAGTTAAGCCTGGGCACACACGCTGTTACCCGCACAGCCAAACAAACAAGGGATTGAGCACCGAGCCATTAAATAATTACAAATGCCTGCATTTGACGGCCAAAGCGTCCACAAGGCCACGGATGAATCTCGCCGAACCACAGCGACTGCGCCTCCCGCCATCATAGAGTCGTAGATTACAACTTTCCTTGACAAATCCACACCTAGAGTGGGATTTATTCGTGGCATCTGCACTGTGCTTTGGCAGTTATAGGCAAATTCCGCTCTCCTGGGCATCCTCCCAATGGCTTTGATTAAATGGTATTATATCGTGTTTGTCGGCGCTGAAGCGCGAGGTACAGGCTTAGATGAAATGCTGTTTGAATCCTGCACAAGCTCTTTTTCTCCCACCTGTGGTATTAATGTGCCATGTAATAGACAAATAAACCCACAGAGAAGGGCACTGGAGGATGTGAAATGCACTTTCGAAGATGCCCAGGCTGGACGGATGGTTCGATGAGAAGACAACCTAGAGTCTGGAGACCGTATCCAATGACAGGCGATTCACACACTCTGACACCAGACGTTATAAAAGTGTGTTGGAGCTGTTTTATTGAACCTATGCTTGAAAAAGTTGTTCGCGAGCTGCTGAGCTTGTAAGAAGACTTCGAAACAACACAGAATGCAGAATAATAGATAACTAGTGATTTGAGCAAACTGCCTGAGCTAGAAACATCAATTATGAGTCAAATCGTGCATGGGGTTTGCTGAAGACAGTCACGCTATCAGACCTACAGTACTTTTGTAAAACCATTCTGGCACAAATTATCACATTTACTGCAAACAGTTTGAGAAGTTTAACAATGAAGCTTCTATGTAAGCTTTGATGCAAAATTCAATGCAATGCAACAATTTAATCAAGTTACTGTGTGAATTGTTAGTGAAACCAACCCCTAATGTGGTCATTTACATAAGTACCGAATATCTTTGGAAAAATGTTTTATCAACAGTTTTGATACATTTTTGCAGAAATCATTCATGAAAAAATCTTTGCATATGACAATTTGTACAAAAATAGTACAAATTAAAGAGAAATCAATCCTGCTCATGAATAAGGCAAACACTTAATATACCGTCAATTCTACCCAGTGCAACAATATATTTATACTTAAAGCGATAGTTCACCCAAAAATATTGTCATTATTTACTTACTCTCTAGCTGTTTCAAACCTGTATAAGTTTCTTTCTTTTGCTAAGCACACAATGTATTTTTAATAATGTGGGTTACAAATGTTGACATAGCCATTAACTTACCGTTATATAGAAAGGAAATACTTTGGAAGTAAATCGTCAACTTTTCTGTTATGAACTATCTTTAAATCAGTGGCCTCAAACTCAATTCCTGGAGGGCCATAGCTCTGCAGAGTTTAACGCCAACCAGCTCCAACTCACACCTGCTTGGAAGATTCTTGTGATCAGGAAGCCCTTGATTAGCTGAGGGTGTTTGATTAGGGTTGTAGCGAAACCATGCAGAGTTGTGGCCCTCCAGGAATTTAGTTGAGAACACTGCTTTAAATGATATTTATGTATGTGTGTGTGTGTGTGTGTGTGTGTGTGTGTGTGTGTGTGTGTGTTTGGAGCTCTGGCGGTTAATAAACCAAACTGCATGCATCATGCGGGACAACATTGTAGCCGGAGCTACTCTCTGTTCATGTCTATGACGAAACTTTCAGATACAGGGCTACTCCGCAGACGTACCTACCCTATCCAGTCTCAACAGTAAGAAGATAAACATTTATTATAGGTGTACAGGAGTGATTCAGGACAAGCCAAAAACACGGTTTGGAAAATGAATTAATGGCGTGCTCGTATATAAAAGTTTTGAACACAAAAAAGTTATGGACTGCATCTTTAAAAGTGAAGAACTTATTTTTGGGTAAACTAACCCTTTGGTTTAGTTTAGTAGGAATGGCTTTGGCTTTGTTAAATGTATAAAACACAAACTATAACTCAAAAACCATCAATTATATTTGTTGTAACCTAACACATTCAGTTTCGTTTTAAAGAAGGAAAAGTACAGTAGGAACGGAGCTGTAGAACAAAATATAATGCATAATTATAGGTGACTAGAAAAAAAAATGCACGTGCTACAAACAAGATTAAACTGTACATCAAACTGTGTGACCTATTGAGGACAGGCATGCCAATGCATGCTAATGAATGATAAATAAGTACATTGTATGACTGTAATAAGTACATAGTATGTCCTATGTAAGTACACGGTATGTAAGTATATAGTACTACCCAGAACTTTCCAGCAATTACATAGCAACATTCTAAAAAGCACTCTGAGGATTGCATAGCAACGCCCTGGCAACTCCAATAACATCACGGCAATGATTTCTGCGCAGTCAAACGCCACTCACATTTTCCTTCAGAAAATATGAAAAATATGCTTGGCTTTAATGATGTGTGATGTTGGCTTTCTTTTTTCTTGATTTTTCCTTGGCTGACAGAAATGCAGACTGGCGCAGTCGGCCCTTCTTATCTCCCCGTTTCATTCTGACGTGAACCACACACTGATAAAATGTGATCTCATTAAATAACAAACAGCCAGGAAAAACAAAACGGAAGGAAAAACACAACAAAGGTAGCGAGGAGTAGCTGTCTACAAAGTCTCGCTAGGAGATTCAAAAGACATTCAGCTTAAAAAAGGTTTTTTTTAACGTCAAATATTCCCGGCTACTAATTGATAAGCAATGAGAAAATAAACAATGCTGATGACAAACAATTTCTTTGAGTTTATTTTTCATTTAATGCAGGTTAATTTATGCTTTTTGCCGTTATTCAAAGACTTGGAGGATTAATTAGCACAGAACGGTTGATAGCTCGTTGCATTCTCTGTCAGCGTACGCCATCTGTAGCGGCACGCTGATTAATGAACAGGTGCGTTCAGATGTGCTTTCATCAGGCTTGCTGAGACAGGCGACTCACACCTCCTAATCTGCTGCTGGCTGCTGTACAGAAGTCCCATTTGCTCCTCACCCCGTCACAAAACACTAAATTCTCTTTTTTTGCGCTCATAACGGACAAAATAAAACCGCGCTAAGTGCTAAAGGCAATTTACCAATAATCAGAGATACAGCGATTCGTTACACAATTCAAAGGTTAAAGAGCAGGTTCAGATTCGCGTTGGGCTTCCGCCACGAAACACGACCTGAACAGGTTTCTGCATAAATCATCGTAAAACTGTGGTTTAGGATCGACTGCGTGGAGATTTGTTTAGATTGCTGTGTCCACGAAACACATTTACATTAGGTTCGACACATCGATTTACATAAAAATGGATTCGCAAGTAACGCATGCGGAAATGCATTCTGCTCGTTTCGTAATCAAGGCCCGCTCTGATGTAAATGTCATATTCAAATCCGAGGTTTTGTATAAATTGCAAGTCACGTTTGGGAAAAAAAGAGTTAGTTAAAAGGTGTTAAAGAGTTAGAGTCTTAACTATTTTTAGGTTTCTGTAAACCTTACAGGAGAATTACAGGAGATTTTACATAAGAGGTCTACTCTTATATAAAAAAACCCCAAACAATTATTTAGTAAATTTGTAAACAAATTCTCTAACATTTTTATGGACATTTTAGGGCCTAAATTCTTTGTGACCATTAAGTTTCTTACATAATTTGTTGCATGTAATATTTTACTTACTAGTAATGCAAAAGCGATGCAGAAGTATTGCATAAATTATTTCTGCCTACATTAAAATGATTTATAGACGTTCGCATGCTCATAAATTTGTCAAGTCATTGCGATAATTCATTGTGTTAATTCAGAACTACAAAGCTGAATATTGGGAAACACTGTTGTAAACAAAATGATGCTACATCAAGAACAGTTAGCGCAGAGTTTGTTAGCATACAGCTTGTTAGCATACAGTTTGCATTAAAGTAGATGTAGTAAAAGTATCTGACATGCCAAAGCCAGATGTTAGGCTTGAAAAAATATGTGCAGACGCATTTATTCTAAAAATGAGGTATATGTGTGCACATCTGGAAACATGATGTCTTCTTGAAAAGAAGTGTGGCTAGCCGTAGTCCATTAATAGCATGCTAAAACAGAGGGTTTTTAATTGATCCCGCGCAGGTGTTTGTTCAGGCAGCTCTATGGCGTAGGTTAGAGTATCTAGCATCTAATTAGCTCTGGGATTTCACATCTTCCTGCTCGGTTCTTAAAGCTCGGATAATATTATATGCACACATTAACATGCTATATCCCTCTTTCTGTCTTGCTTGCATTGTGTAGCTGTTTGTGAGTTTGTGCACATATATTTCACATCTTGAATATTTTATATAGAATGTTTTGCAGTGTAATATATTGCATATGCAATTACGTCTTGTTCCTTTGGGAGTTGGAGCAGAAAGCTGAGAGAGAGATAACAAATAACAAGTAGTAAGCAGAAAAATAAGAGCAACGCGAAGACTCTGGAGCTTATCGTGGTTGAACCCGAAAGCTGGCACTTTACTGACAGGAGGCAGACATCACCCGAGTCAAGTCAGGTGAACAGGTGCTTGGAAGAAAAAGTAACTTCATTTAAACCTCCAGTGACTGCTGCTGGTCAACAATCATGTCCCATACATATTTGACCACATTTAAGATTTCAGGAAAAGGTCTTTCCTCTGAAATTATGTCAATAAATAATACACAGTAATGTTTAGCCACAGTTTGGGGTCAACAAGATTTAAAAATATTTTTAAAGAAGTCCGATCACCCGGAATGAATTTATTAAAAACAGTAATATTTTGAAATAATATTAACATTTTAAAATAACTATTTTCTATTTAAATAGATTTTGAAATATAATTTATTCCTGTTATGCAAAGCTGGATTTTCAGCATCATTACTTAATCTTATTTTGGTCCTCAAAAGCTATTTCTTATCAGTTAAAAAAGAGTTGTGCTGCTTAATATTTTGTGGAAACCATTCATTTTTTTGTCTTCTTCATTTTTTTTTTATTAAGTGTTTTTATTAAGTGTTTTTTTACTGCATTTTTTAATGATTAACTTATACATTTCTAGTATACATTTCTTAAAGAAATAAATAAAATAAATAAAATGGCCACAAAACTTTACAACAGCAGTTAATATCTATAGAGATATATTTTTCACCTATTATAGTAAGGTCAGTGTGAGTTTAAGAAACTGTGTTTTTTAACCGGACAATAACAGTGGAAATATTTATCTAATATCTCCATGTGACTGAACCATTTGTTTTCATTGTTAAATCTTTTGAAGGATAATTATATGACGTGTTGTTAAATTTAAGACATATATGTTCATCCTGTCCTCCTACTTCAGCTCTTCCTTTTGATATCATCTCGGTTTATTAGCTTCCACTTCTATCCACATGCTAATTAAAAGCAGAAGCTTGCTGTCTTTAGCGTGAAGATGCCGCAGAATCAAAATGTGACGTTTAACTTTGATCAAATATGATCAAATAAAACTTTTACAACCTAAAAAAATAAATAATCGCATAAATAAACAAGCGTGACGCCGAACCTAAATGTTACATTTCATTTAAAAAGACAGCCTCTTCTGAAACATTGCTTAGCTTAAAAGAAACATACTAGCTAAAAATTTGTCAGTAAATGTCTCGGATAGTAAACTACTTTTGCAAAACAGCTCTGGGGTCTGTTAGACAACTACCACCGACTCTGTTCCATTCACCTGAGACAAATCAACCCGGACTGCGCTGATCCTCTTGATGGGCCTGGAATTAGCATGCAGCGCTCTCCCGCCGGTTTATGACATGGAGCATATTAAACGTTTTCCTTTAATTGTGTATTCTCAGATTGTGGGGCATTTGCATAGCGGTTGTTTGGTCAGAAAAAAAACGGACCCGCTGTAAGTGCGAAGGTGCTGCTCTCTCCTCCTAATGAGAACAGGCTCGCATCTGCAGGGACCCCGGAAGCCCACAGCCGCCACCCGTCATATTCAGCGCAAACAGATTTAGCCTGCGGCATCTGATTCACACTTTTACGGCGCTCTATAAAACAGAGGCTTTTGTAGTTTTGAGAGTTCTCAAACATTTTCAGCTTAGCTCAGAGCTGCACCCCAAGGACCCGCTTCTTTCGCTGGTAAACCCACATGTAAATCTCTCATGATGTTTTGATGTTTTTATTATTTAGCTATGTGAACGGTGGAAAGCGGCGGGATATTGATAAGGAACTACTGACGCACGGATTCAAAACCGATACGTCAGAGAACCGCGTGATGAAAATGTCCATTAAAAGATACTTGGATTCTTAAGCCGCAGTTAAATTGCATGAAAGCCTCCGCAAAAAAATGATAGATGGGGTATACTAAATAAAAAATTAAGTATTTGGATACTTTCTAGTGGTCAGATGCTCAGTGTTAATGTGAAGAACTACATCTGTGAACTTGTTGGTTAGAAGTACTCATTTGTTAGCTTATTAGCATTTTTATGTACTGCTATGACATTCAGACTTTAAGGTTTTTTTCCCCTTCTTCTGTTTATGGGAAGATACTGATAATTGATATTCACACATTGTATGGATTAAGTTATAATTTTGTTTAATATTAGTGGTTGACATGTTTTGATGCTTGATTGAGTCGTGATTATTTTCATGTATAATCTACGTGTTACTTAGCTGTTTATGAGTTGGTTCAAGTTACGGCCCATGCCATGTTTAACGTTGTGGGTTTTTTTGTTTGTTTGGTTTTTTTCTACCAATATCAGTTTTCAGCATTTAGAAAGAGTTTTATGGGTAAATGTTGTGCGAACTGCTTTGGACTAGAGAGAAACGGACCACGGAACTGAGTGTTTGCGTGGTGTTAATTATTGACCGGTCTTTAATAAACTGCAGATATGTTCCACCGAAACCAGTTGCGTCATGTGGTGGGAGACTACTTATGTCTGTATTTACTTATTTTTCATTCTGTGGTGGAAACAGGTTGGATATGAGTTAAAATGTTCTATTTTTGGTGGACAGTCCCTTTAAAACTCTACAAAAGTATCATTGTACAGTTCTGTTCATAAGTTTACACACCCTTTGCAGGTGGATCATGAAAATTGCATGTTATTTTTTTTTCTTATTTAGTACCGTCCTGAATAAGGGACCTATGAACAACTATCCCAAAACATAAAAATAAAAAAAAAAAAAAAACAGTTGTGTATCATCCAGGTATTAAGATTTAAGGGCGTGTAAACTTCTGATCTGTATAGACACAAATTCATGCTGACAGAATCATACATCTTTGGGTTAAAGCCGAGGGCCAGTTTAAATAACACATACAGTTCATGCAAGAAGCAACAGAATATTGGATGAATTTGCTAACCAGCCCTTCAGGTCAAAGTTCATTTTCGTGCATAGGCAGCTAAAAATGATTCCAGCGGGTTCTCCCAAAGCAGCGGAGAAGTCATTGAATATTTTGTCTGCATTACTATAAGTAATGATGATGCCCTCTAAAAAAGAAGTGAGGTCAATCTTTGTTGAAAAATGCAAACCATATCAAGATACTACGTCAGTATGAATGAGAATATGCCCTCAGAAATATGCATTCTGGGTCCAGCGTAAAGAACAGTCTTCTCAGGTATAAAGTCACAAGATACACATTAAACATTTAACATTATTAGCCAGCAGGAAAAAAAACAAACATTGATACATAATATTGTGAGAAAGAGGGGCAAGTTGTCACACGAGGAAGCCTGTTGTAAAAAATCAGAAAGTGTAATAATGAAATATTTCCTTAAAACACATGTGACGACTTGCCCCAATATACAGTAACTTTAAAAAAAAAAGATAAAATAAAATAAAAATGTGTTCATCTGGGTACTTTTCACATGTTTTGTGAATTCGGACATACTGTTCTGTTGACATAGTGTAGTATAGTAAAGAAGTCATTGTGTAAGCTGACTTTTTACAGAAAACCTCACTATAACCCTTCTATATAACCCTCGTGACACACCTGGCATCCGACCTACTTACTGAAGGTATTCTATCAATCACAACATTTTTTGTTAATTATTAAAAGCATTTTAATCTTTATTTAACATCAAAAATGAAAGCAATATCTATTTACCAATACCAATCCCCTCTGTTAGTTCTGTTATGCAGAGAAGGACACAGACTAAAATGATTCCACAGTTAGGATGCTAAAGAAAGGGTCCTTGGTGACACAAATGTGCTGTGGACAGCAAAATACTCTGTCGCTCAGGGGCATCAAGGAAAAAAAAAGTGTTATTTTTTTGTTTTGAAAAAGCAGAAAAAAGCAGAAGTGATTTTGAGACAGGATGATGTACCATGGCCTCAGGTGTTCAGAGAGAATAACTGAATGTGTGTCAGAGGGAAAAACTGTGGGAAGGAAAGCCAGTTTAGGAACTAAACACTGAGAGAGAGAGAGAGAGAGAGAGAGAGAGAGAGAGAGAGAGAGAGAGAGAGAGAGAGAGAGAGAGAGAGAGAGAGAGAGAGAGAGAGAGAGAGAGAGAGAGAGAAAAACATACTTCACTGTGAAAGGGGTGCCGGTGTCACAGGAGCTCATTTCAGCTGAATGCAATAGATGCTGTTGAAATGAATGCACATAAAAACGCAATACAAATATATCTGTAAATCCAAAGAAAGTAATAAAAGAAGGAATCATAAATTGCAGGCGAGAGTTCTTTTTTTTTTTTTTTTTTTTTTTCAAAATGCATTGTCATTGTACATGGCTTGAAAAAAATATTTAAACGAGCAGTCAATATTTACTCTCGTGTCCTTATTTTTTTTTTTTCTTGGGGGGAACACAAAAGGACAATTTCATCTTCACACAAGTTTATTTTCATACAACTGTAGTTCATAAAAAGCCAACTGTAAAAGTGTATTACTGTTATTTGCTGAAACCGTCATTTCGCTACAGTTCCAGTCTCATCAAATAACTTTCTTTTTTATGCATATAGGCAAACTCATGCATAGACACACAAAAAAACCCATTCAGCTTCGATGGAGGAGGAGGTTTTCTGTAAACTATGAAATAAAGGTTTGAATTTGAATATAGAGAACATGTCAACCAGGCTTTAGCTCTTTTAAAGTTTGACAAAAGAATGAATGCTTAATAAATGTCACAAAAAATTTGTAGTTATATTTAATTGTTCTTCTGCAACTATTATTCATCAAAAAATCCTGAAATAAAATAACAATAATGACAACAACAACAACAACAACAACAACAACAACAATAATAATAATAATAATAATAATAATAATAATAATAATAATAATAATGCACAACTGAATAAAATGTTCCTTAAGTAGTAAATAGAATTATTTCTGAAAAATCGCGTGACACTGAATTCTGGAGTAATAATGCTGACAATTCAGCTTTACATCACAATAATTTTCAAACATATTTAAATATATGTTACTTTAAATTTGAATACTATTTCAAAACTTTACTTTTCACTATATTCATAATGATAACAATACAGCAGATATAAATCAAGCATATGAATAAATAAATGGTGTACTATTCTTATTTTGTGTGTGTGTGTGTGTGTGTGTGTGTGTGTGTGTGTGTGTGTGTGTGTGTGTGAACTATTTGTTTAAATATGTTTCACAATATTTTTGTTGTGTAACCAGTGGCATAGCGTGGCATAAACTCAATTAACCGCTGCATTGTAATTTTAATGATTATAACGTGTGTCTTTTTGAAGTCTAATTTAGCTGAGGACAAAAACCTGTAAAAGAATTTAAAATAGAAGAGCTGAAAATGGAAGATATTTACAGAATTCAAGTCTTGCGGGCGACGAAAATATTCAGCTTCCTCCAAATGTGTCTATAATTTCATACACATTATTTCCATGATCCATTTCACCTTAGTGCTGTTGTGTAACTTTGTTTAGAAGCTGAAGAACAGAATCCACAGATCCACAAATCCATATTCCCACAGAGTCTCGGCAAGGGATCAGACATTATCTCTGGAGCCGGAGCTCGGTTGCCTATCTCAATATTTAATACCGCAATATCAAACGTGAGGTTTTAATAACTTTATAAAGATTTCTTCTCAGTTGCGTTTTTTTTTTTAATAGTGCCACATATTTTATCTCCATCTCTTTTTGAATTAATTATTAACATCTCCGGAGTTCCCCTTCCAACGGTGCCTAAATCTTGATTTCATTTATATGCTGTCCTTTTTCCGGGTTTGTTTCAAACACATAAAGGATGAAATAAGTCTCACTAGTCACATAATTTAAGCTCAGTGTGCTTGTGGAGATTTGTTTCATTACTGCTCTTAAGAGCGACTGCCAAGCCACGCTGACAAAAGTGTAAAAAATCCATTATGCCGTGTGAAAGCGACGAATCCGCCCGTATCGTTTTGCATTCTTTATGCGCGTGTATTGACACCGTCATGGGGGATTCTCATGATCGCATCACCATGAAGAGTGCAGCCGAACACGCACACGTACACACATACTGTTAATCATATGGAAAGATGGAAAGGCTGTACCTCATTAGCCTACACACCGTGTTAATCTAGAGCATAAAGAATAGCTTTAAACCTCTTTACTGTTTCCTGAATCATACATCTCGAGCCACCCACTTGGAGCATTTGGGGAAGATGCACAGAGCAGAACATTTAATAACATATACTTCATCTGTATGATCTTTAAAATTATTCAGAGGAGGCTGTAAATTATTATCATTTTCCAGCGAACGCATAAAAATACCCTCAAGCATAAGGTTAGACGTTTAGAGAAAATGAGTACGCTCTATATGGCTATGATCAGAATATATAGTATCATTTACGCATGCAGTATACGGTGTGAACACTGCGCCTGTTTTCCGTATTTATTTCCAGATCAAGTACTGCGGCATAATGCCTGCCACGATGCAACGCTCTCGACTTAACCTTTCATCTTCGGGGTGACATGTACTGTACACTGAAATAATTAAGGTCGCGCTTTTTAACATTCACTCGTAATTGCATAGATCACTCACATTTACATGCATGCGAACTTCTGACAACAACAACAAAAAAAACAACTAATCCACAACACAACGCATGAACTAATTTTTAACCTTGTTAGAACGTTAATACATTTGGAGTATTCTAAAGCGTGAGCGACTGCAACTCTGTAATCATTTGCATAAAACACGGCCAGATCACATCCGTACAAGGGCGTACTTTTTTGTGTAAATTTGACTTCTGCACATTCCAAAAACTTTCGGTGGGGTTCTGCTCTTCCTACACCTTACATGAAACACCGCTTTAAACAATGCACGTATGAGTTAGTGGAAGCTAGAGATGAAAGTTTATACAGATTTAAACATTGTTTAAGCATTGTTTCGCTTCAGAAGGCATTAATCTCCAAATCAATGAACTCAATGCAAGTATTCATCAGAACGAAGAAAGTCATACACAACTATGATGACTTTAGGGGGAGTAAATCTTGTGGTAATTTTCATATTTAGGGGAATGATCCCTTTAATATCTGCAAAAATGATTCAGTCCTAAAATATGAAGTATTTGCTACCTTAAATACAGATTTATTAAAAAAAAAACAAATCCAATAAGCTTAAATGAAATATTAGTATGCAGATTTCGCAAAAAATTGAGTAAATACTGCATAAGACTTATTATTTGAATTGCTTAAAATGTTTTATACAATATTGCATAATATAAATATGTAGTAACATTTTTTCATTTACTAAAGGTGTATGTAGGTGCAAACCATATTAAAAGTGCCGTCAGGATAAAGACATGCAGTGATGAATAGACTATATTTGTGCCTGACCTTACTGAATATGCATTCGAATGAGTTTCCTTTTCAGACGCAAAATTTATAGGAGGAGAATATTGTAATGAGTCACACACTTATAACATTTATTGACTAGAAACTAGAAAATATGAACCCAGCTTACGCTTTTAGTTATAGTGTGATCTCTTAAAAAAAGACACTTTGCAAGTATTTGTCAATGTATTCTACTGGCCCTTAACCTACCCTGACAGTCAACTCTAAGAACTAGTAGGCATGGGTAGTTCAAAGTTTATGACAATTAGTTGGCATTTAGTTACAAAGTAGTTACAATTGGAATGTCATAATCAGCGTAACCAATTATTTTTGTTAGTGTGAAGAATCTAAAGAACAGTACTTCCAACATCGAACGTCCATGGAAATTTTCCATTGCACAAAAGGAAAATTTCCATGGACGTTCAAGGTTCTTCATGAATCTACGACTCCCAACAGAGAACCATTATTTTTAAGAGTGTAGCATTTTAGCTGTGTTAGCGTAAATGTCAAACACTGACAACATCTTAAATCTAACTTCACAGATGCTCTGTCAAAGACGTTATGTCAAAGTCAGTACGACATTCATCAGAAATGACGAATACGCTAAGGTGGCCCATTCACCACATGGACAAATCGATCTGTGGCAGCGAGACTATGAGCACACTGTCCGTCATCCACGCGAGTCCTCGAACCCTCGGAAAAACTACAGCGCAGTCAATATGTCAAAATCAGTATGCGGTTGCCCCATGTAGTCTCGGGCATCTTAGAATGAAGCATAGGCTCATTGTCACCTTCTGAGAATGCAAACAACAATCGATAGTTGATCCTTGGGCACCTCATCGACTGTGGCTGTTGTGCAGATTTCTCAGGAGATCTCGGTGGTGATGATGATGATGCTTCAACTGAAGGAGCCCTGAAGGAAGAGAAAGACCTCAAGCTCTGTCAGCAGATTGTCTCCTTGTGGGCGAAGAGGAGTTTGACCCATGCTCGTATCCTTCGAGGATCTGGCATCCATTGCATCTGGTGAGCTTTTTCACACTTCCACACACAGGTTCAATATGTCAATAAGCACCCCGGGGGTGTCAGAGCCCAGAATGAAACGGTGAGAATTAGTCCAGAAAGAGATATCCTATCAGCTCTCACATTCCTCTAATCCCCACGACACACCGACTGTTCCAACTGCGCCTACATAAAGATTCAAAACGACGCATTATATAATCCAAATCGGCACGAGTAACAGGTCTATTTAATTCCCTTTTGATGTGACATATGGATGTGTTGTGTTCTGCAAAATAAACAAATATATAAATAAAATATTAATAATGCTTCAGTTATTTTCCTTCTATTTATTTAACATATTTACTGACAAAAATATGTTAAATAAATTTAAAAATTGTAATTTACAGCATCATTTATTATATATAGATTTTTTAATTTTCTTTTTATATAAAAATTCACTAAAATAAATAGAGAGAAAGAAAGACACCTATTACGTGCTATTTCTGTTCTGAAAGAGAGAGTGCCCCAATCAGTACAAGAAAAAGTAACTTAATGGGTTACTTTCATAAAACAAACAAACAACTATGCGATCAATATAAAATTATTTAACCGTCACTTTTGCTCAATTGAATACATCCTTGCTGAATAAAATTATTTTAAAAAAGCTGCCCACAAGGCTAGGAGCTCCGATTTTTTTTTGTTCTGTTTTGCTTAGTTTAGGTTTTTTTTTTTTTTTTTTTTTGCTTTTTATAATAGGTCAATTTTGGCAACATTTGAGGTGTGTTAACAGCAATTAGTAGCAAAAGTGTGACAGGAAGTTATTCGTTTTCATTGAGAGTGGGCGATTTGAGGCGTCATGACAGAGACTGCTGACAAAAAGCTGACGACGGAAGAAAATCCAACTGCTGCAATTTATATATACTTTGTATGAACACCCCTTTAAATACAACTTATTATTATGTCAGTTCATCATGTTAAGAAAACAGTCGAAGACGAACACGGTCTGAGTTTTTAAAAAATGCATCCTGGCTCTTCTAAGCTTGGTAATGCTGGTGGTAAATCGGATATATCCGCAACTACTGCGTCGCAAAACTAACCTATATGCCTCAGGGGGGTTATTAAATGCCCTCTGAAGCAGATTGATGGGTTTTTGAACCGAAACTATTTTTTGTTGAAAAATTATAACGTAAATAACTGACTTCCGAAAACGGCCATGTGAGAGAGTCGAGTTCTGGCTTCTTGGATGATGTCTGACTGCAGTACTTGTGGATATTATCAAAATTATCAAAAGGATGGTCACCATCCACCAGCATTACCAAGCTTGGAAGAGCCAGAATAAATTTAATATAAATAATATTTAAATAAGAAAGTCATATACACCTAGGATGGCTTGGGGGTGAGTAAAAATGGGGCGGAATTTTCATTTTTGGGTGAACTATTTCTTTAATTCTTCATAGCAGCTACATTTCAATGGAGAAAATCGGCAGAGAAAACACTGCACCGTGCAAACATAGAAGTGAAAACAACCAATGAAAAGTTTGGAAAGACATTTCTAATAGAATTGCCTGTTTGCTGTATTCCCACTTGATTTCAAACGCACACAATTTTTGTGTGCATTTTTACTGTCTGTCACATGCTTCATCAGAGCTTTCTCCGTTATGCAGGCTCCCTAAAACGACAGGTTTGGAAGGGTTCTGCAAAATAAAAAAATAAAAAATCAACAAAATCAATGGGCTCTCTTGAGCAGTTCTTGGCCCACTGATCCAAAAGAAACGGTGGAATGTAAAAAGAGAGATACAAAGAGACACTTTAATCAACAAACCCTCATTTACTCTGTTTTGGTCTCAGGGAGCAGAAAGGCTGTCAAAGACTATTGGGCTGAATAAGCCAAAAATACATTTAAACGGATAAAAATTTGGAGCAATATCAGAAGAAGGTCTACATTTACTGAAGCTGGCTCCTTGCTAGGCGACTGAATCAGTGTCATGATGACTGATCTACAAAATAACGGCAGCTTTGATACATCAATTTGTTCCATCGACTTTTTGAGTATTATTTTTTTTTAGCTTAGCTTGTGAACCTTCGAAAATATGCGGCTTTTTTTAGAAGAGAGGACAGGAAATAACAGGCAAACCGAAGATGAAAAAGTGGTTTCCATTACAAAAATAAACTGCATTTTAAAACAATTAAAATCGCAACGATTCACAAATTGGGTGAAATATTTACTGGTCAGCATGACCATGGTATGTAAGGTGCCTTCATAGCAGGTTTATCTGCCCGAAGGTGTTACCCTCCAAAAGTTTTTTGGCAGGTCCTTGAGGAATGACTCTTTCTGAAGGTTTCTCCATGCTCTGAGCCTAAGGGTTTTCCATTTATTTGGTCACTTTAGCCCAGGGCCTGTTTTGGTGATGCACTGCTGAAAGAGTGACAAGGTGTCTCAATATGGGACAACAACATTTACTAAGGTTTAAAAGGAATAGTTCACCTGAAAAAATGACAAATCTGTTATTCACTCAACCTCATGTCAGTTCATGCCATGCCTTTTTATGGGAGAAAGTTTGCCTGAACTTAATGTATCTTCAAATACATTTTCAATGATATTTAAGGTTTCATTCCTTCATGCATCTTAGACATACTCCTCACCGACCCTTGTCACAACTTATGGAGTACTCCTTAAACAAGTTTTAGATCATAATTTTCAGCATATTTAATATCCATACTCAAAGTATCTTTCTGCTCACAAATGCTGAATCTATCTGTAATTTGATTTAGAAACATTTTTTTTTCTATAATTGAAAACATTCTACGTTTAATTGCTTCTCAAGAAACTTGTTACATAATTAAAATTCTATATAAAATATCACTAATATTACCGAGTACTTTCACTTTACAAGCTACTTTTATGTGCTGCTGCAAAGAAAAAAGTGCATCTTTTGTGGTATACAGAAAATAAGCACACAGGTTAGAAACAACATGAAGACCAATAAATAGTGACTGAAGGTTGACTGTTCATTTTGAGCAGAATTTTCAAAACAAAAACTGGAGCATTCGCAGATTACCAGATACAACGGCTAACCACTCAGTCCCATTATCCTATTAACACCTGCTTAATACATTCATGCGTATGCACGCACACGAACACACACACGCGGCACACAGTAAATATTTCGAACACGCACGGCAAACCCTCCCCTTCCTAAAGCGGAAAGCGAGAGGTACAAGCATGCAGGGCACATATTTGCTTGTTTGAGAGGCGGCACAGGCTACAGCAGCGGAATCTATAAAAAGGCAATTATTCCTTTCACGCTTGATGCCTGACTGCGTTCAAGTCCGGCTTATTGCCCTGGACGCTGTTCTCTGCACTCTTCTGCAAGCTCAACACACAACACTTCCTGAACAAAATACATATTTACCCTCTAAGGGCCGAAAGCAGGCTTATTCACGCAGGGACTCATCCCCTCTCAGCTTCCCGCCATGGACTTTGATATCTTCTCTCCGTCTGTTGGATGGGCTGTGGTGTCCAAATGAAGCCAAAGTGGAATCTCATTATTTCACCTTAAAGGGAGAGGTTATTAGCCAGGGGAGACAGACGGGGGAACGCTAGGAGCGCGGCAGTTTTAATGGAGCTCAAGCAGATGGCAGAGCTGCGCTGTCGAAACCCATTCCTGCATCTTTAGAGAGGACAATCAATGAGAGAAATCCCTCCCTCGCTAAGAGACACCAGTGTTTGTCTGTCTTGATATTTTGATCAACAAACAATACATGCTAATTAGCATGAAGCATCGGCCCTCAATTCTCACAGCGTCGCCTATTCAAATATTTGTAAATCAAGCCGAGATCGGAGAATGATCGATGGGAGGGAGACAAGCGGGGGACAGAATTCTCCTCGCTGATAGTAATCGCATTTAGCAGAGTCTCATCATATCCCTTTTTCCACGGATGCGCTGCCAGCATTTCTCCACCACAGAAAGGACCCTTAAAACTTGTTGGCTTCGAACCAGCAGTGGTCATGGGGTGGGATAAAAGTCCTGCCCATAACATCCAGAACACATCCGATTATTTACCATTTATACTTTATCAAACTGAACCGGCAGTACAGACATTTATAATGCTCTAAAATATTTCTATATTAAATCAAAGCAGTTTTTTAAATGTTTATCGACCAATCCTGATCACAGGTTCTGTTATTGAATTTTATGACAAACTTATACATACCGTTTAAACTTTCAAACCATACTGTATGAGTACACTATATATATGATATTTATCATGTATTATAATATTGTAATTGTTGTGACCAATGTAGAGTATTTCAATCACTCACGCAAAAAAACCCCAAAACAAGCAAAATCATGTATTGAGAGACCAAAACTGGTAAAAGCTAAAGTTAAACTGCCCTTCAAATTTGTTATAAAAGCCAATAAATCCTTGTGTGTTTTTCCCTTTTTTATATAAAATATGATACTATCAAACAAACAAGAGTGCCATTTTCAGTGTGATTCAGCGCAAGCATGATTCACCAACGAAAATAGATCCAAACAAAGCCTTGGCAGAATATTTGCGTCTCAGAGCAACACTGCAATGTTTAGTTCCTGCATTATTCTATTTTTCAATGAAACATCTGTGCCAATGTTTTAATGATCCATTGATAGAGACAGTCACATGTTCAATTTCTCAATAAATCAACCATTTTGAACAAATCTTTTAAAACTGTTTAAATTCTGTAAGTCACTCATTAGGACAATCACTGTGTCCAATATACTCCAAATTCAAACTATTCTGAAAACAATAGAGGAAAATTACCTGGGTGACCTACTACTTCTTTTAAGATTCGGAAGTGTGCCTTCGATTGACATTTTACTATCCCATGAGGCGACTGGAGAGGATTTATGAATGGCAGGGAGGTCCAGGCCCTGGAAGGTCACATGGCCGTATCAACATGCTGGATGTAGAGCATCCGAATTTCATTCATTTCATTCATTCTATATAGTACATCATTTTAACAGTCAAATTTGAAAGTACTACCCCAGACAGTATATGGTTTTGTATCCTTGAGGGACAACTTCCTACTGGTATTTTTATTTATACGACAGCTTAAACCAAGCAGCGTACCATCGCAAAAACACAATCATTGGAATTGATGGATGTAGAAGATCACCCAAAACGAAAATTGCCATTATTACTCACCCATCAGTGGTCCAACCCTAATTTTACTACTTTTTGTGTGCAAAGAAAACAAAAATAACAACTTTATTCAACAATTCTTTAAACATTCATACATTCAACATACACAAACCCAAGCCTCATGTTTGGCTGTGAGTTACCATTTAGCTCTCATTCAGCCAAGCACCAGCCATTTCAGCGGAAAAGTGGAAGGACACACAAACCTGGGTTTCTGACAACAGAACGGATCAGATTGAGTGAAGCCACAATCTGGTGATGACCAAATAATGTGTGTGTGAGTGTGTGGCAGAGGGCAGCAGCGTTCTGGCCATCAGCGGCCTCCTCCTGCTCCTGCAGCGAGGCTACTGAGGGTAAAATTAGATGGCGAGCGCCACCCACGAACAGAGAGAGTGGGAGACAGGCCTGCCATATGCGGGTCACCGGGCTGCACCTCACTCACACACAAACGCCTCCTGTGCTGTCATCCGCCTCAGTTGGTGAGTTTGTGTGTGTGTGTGTGTGTGTGTGTGAACGCTGAGACACCAGAATAAGCTGTATTGCCCTGAGACCGGATTCCATTTGAGGCGCGGGTGCGACATAGAGGGTGTTTGACGGACGGACCTTTAAGTGAGAATATTGAGGAAGTGAAGCCCCACTGGAACAGCAGGCGAAATGAAAACCCTCGAGCGCCGGCCGTCACATTTATCCATCCAGAGCAGCAGGGTGGAGAGGGGATGATGGCTCTAAAGTTTCTAACTCTATAGTTGGCTAACTCCATCATGTTCACTTTAGCCTGACTGTGCTAGCGCTACGTTTTAAGAATTCAGTAGTTATTGAGTGACTTTTTGACCCACACATATCACAGATCAATATCACAGTTGCAAAAACATTGCCAATTGTTTATGGTTTGCAGCTGGCCCAGTTAGTGATATAGTTATATACTGTGTATATATATATATATATATATATATATATATATGTCATGTGATCCCAAAAAGTCCACTATGAATCTCAAAAATTGTCTTTAATTTTATTTAAATTGTCTTTAATTTTATTTAAAAATTATGTAGCATGATGCTATTGTTAGCTCTAATGCAGAACAGGGGCAGTTCTTCTTAATAATCTATTTCTTCATAACACGTAGGGTCGCGAGAAAATATTTTTTTGTGTATATTTATAGAATTTTGATAATAGTTTCTGGGATCAATGGGATTGTAGCGATGTGGCTTTAAAAGCGTTTTATTGCCATTATAAAGGCTAATAATGGCTTAATGAAAAGGTAAAGAGGTAAAAAGTTATGTTTCCTTAAACTAGTTGTCATGCATTTCTTTATTTCAACACATTTACAGATAAATCGTAGTATTTTAAATGTGTATTAAAATTAATATTACTATTGACTGCAAAATTCTGAACTGTACACCATATATATATATATATATATATATATATATATATATATATATATATATATATATATATATATATATATATATATTTTTTTTTTTTTTTTAATAGTGTTCCTAAAATGTAAATATTGTAATGCATATAAATATTGCCAAAAGTATATTTTATAAATACATTTCATCTAGAATAGTTACTTTTGGCTGACACATATTGTGTAAATCAACAACGTTATGAACATCATCACCATTTATGGGTTCAAAAAAATGCAGTTGGCGCTTATATGTGTTGTTTTTAGGAAATTAGAAGCTAGTATTTGATGCAAAATGAAGTCAGAGAAGCATATTTGTGCAGCTGTTGGTCACGGCCTCAACGACTGAAAATCAAAGACTGAGGGAAAGGCTAAGAAGAGAGCCGTAAGCATGTGCTGGGGCCTTGCTGACTCCGCAATCAATACGCTTGGATCAGGCGGCGGCCAAGAAAAATCCATGCCATTTAGCACTGTATTGTCTGGGATTCAAGTACTATGTTTGGACTGTGATTTAATAAATTAATCGGAGCGCTTTGGACCTTTAATTGGTGCGCTGCCGATTACACTGCAGGCCTCGTTGCTGAAGAGCTCGTTTCAGCACAACAGTGATTAAAAGAGCCCGGCTGTTCGGAATGACCCAGTGCAAAAGAAGGCTCAGCGCCTCCATCCAACATGGAGAGATTCCAGCATGCAATAAAAGATGCAGAGAGCCAAGGAGCAAACGCGGGGGCCGGAGTCAGCACAGGCCTCAGCTCATGTTTAGCCTGTGCACTGACAGGGGTGGAAACTTGACCATCAATTATTTAGCTGTGGTTCAGACTTGGATCTAAGAGAAGGAGAAGAGGTGAACTCATGTAAAAATGATCATTTCTCTAGCTGAAATGGCTGCTCATCACATATCCAATATTCATTTGGAGTGTCTTGCTGGTGCATCTTGAAGACAAGCAATTACCACCATAGTCCAGTGCCTGGGACGGCTTTCATTGTGTGCCAGAGCTCCAGGGTCAGCCCTTGAAGTGCAAAACGGGATCAGTGTTGAGTCAAGGCTGCGTGTGGTTTGGGATTTGTAAAAATAACAATGAAATATGGAGTTCGGAAAGGCTAAGAACTTACTAAGAAACCAAACAGCTTTGCTTTCCATAAAAAAATTATGAAACTGTTCAATAAAAACTAGACATGATGAATAAAAAAGCATAATTGGCATTGCAAACCACTGTCTATGAATGATCTGGGTGTGCGGTAAAAATCTTGAAGGGAATCGCAAGTAGCAGACGATAACAACACCTTAAAGAGCCAATCAGGTCCCAGCGTAGGATCGACTACATCCAGCTATTGCTTAAATGAAAGGCTTCCTTGGACCAAATTGGTTTCTTTGTGCAACCTGCCAGAAAAAAACCCAATGAAATCACATCGGGGGTATTCACAGACACAGAGCCAATTGTATTATGGGAAACACATCTAAACAGTTGTGCAATAATTCAATTCAATTTTACTTCTATTGCACTTTTCACAATACATGTCTCTCTAAAGCAGCTTTACAGAGAACAGGGCCTAAGAACCCAGAGATCCCCAGTGAGAAAACCAACGACCACAGCAGGAAAGAATAAACCCAACAATGGGAAAGATGAAAGGAAGAAACCCTACGAGAAATTAAGACTCAGCAGGGGGAAACAATCCTACTTTGGCAAATATATGTTAAATTTTTTTTTATTTAATTTAACATTACACAAAATCATTGACACAAATATAACAAGGCACATTGCTATCCAAGTTAATAACGGCTATAACACATAAATGAATTTATATGGCTGTACCAAATGCATTTTTAAATTATTTTTTTCTAAAAGAACAGAAAATAAATACAACTGAATAGTACATTGTTTCTGCATCATACAGTACATTGGAACATTGGTCTTTGCTGCAGATTGAACCTTATGACCTTGATTTTGCTAAAACCAAACTTTACCAGCTATATTTATTTAACCTTCCAAAATGAAGCAATATCTTTATATAGTTTGACATTTCTGAAATAACCCATATTCAGTGCCCTCTCCAAAGTTTTTAAATACTTAAAACTACTTCTAAACTTCTAAATAAAGAGCAGATTTTCTGTTAAATATATGTATTTAGATATAATACAAGCAACTTTTTGTCCCTGTAGTGTGTTTCTAATATTCTAATATATATATATTTCATATAAGAATGGTTATGAAAAGTATTTTCAAGTGCTTAGCTTCCTAGCGCTACATTAACTCCAGTGCATTCTTCAAAATCTTCACATATCCTAGCTAGCTAGTAGTCTGTTTCGTTTTCATAATGTAAAACACTGAGCTGATCCAAAATCACAATCAAATTAGATTTAATGGAGCAGAAATAAAATATGAACACAGCAAATTCAGCACAATGGTAGCCGCAAAAACAAGTCAGCACCCCACCCAGCCACCATTAAAACGCTTAGATAGCAAACTGTAACGAAGGGTTACGACATTCACTTCAAAACAATTGTTCTGATTTATTTTTTTTTTACGTTTCCCACTGAGGTCTCGTTTGACTGGCTGAAAAGTCAAACAGATTCTCAATGACCTCATTGCAGATTTAGACCACAAACTGCGCTGATGCTAGGCTTTGATAAGTCCCATGCTGAGAGATTTTCCCCATCCCCTCCGAGTACCCATCCCGACAGCAGTACATAAAAGTTGAATAAGCGCTTTGATAAAACGAGGAGATGTCACTAAATCTACGAATCCATCCTTAGGGGGGTACAAAGGGAGTAAAACAGTGAGATTAAATAGTCTTGTGGGAGGAGAATAGAGCATAAACAGCTCTTAAATCTACTGACTAAGGAATATATTTCCCTTTGGATTCATATCTCATGGCCCTAGTTATGGAGGGCCAGTCAATGTTTTAAACGCTAAATATAGAGTGTCATTTCAGGACATTCATCCTGTCTGTCAGTGATTTTGGAACATGTCAATACTGGTAAAAGCGTGCTTTAGTGCTTCCAATTATACAAAGGTGTGATTATAAACAAAGGCCTCTTCAAACCCAATCACCACGTTAACCCTTGAACCCTTGAGTGTTGTAGTGCTCTCTTGTAAAGGACCATCCTCTTCATCCGATAATCCACTGAATAACACTTTCCATAGTGCTCTTTTCTAGCCAATTAACCGAGTGTTAAGCCTGCAGTATGGTAACGTTCCTCTTAGAGGAGCACCAGTATTGATTCGCAATACTTGTTAGATGTTTCCTCCCATTGTATTCTAAATGGCAGCCACATCCCGTTCTCGTCTTCCATCGACACCTATAGTGGAATGCTCCAGCTTGCCACAGTCTCTGTCACCAAACTGCAAATAATTAACCAATGAGAATCACTTTAGCCATTGATTGGTTGTAAGAGAGGTTAATGCTGGGGCGACCTCCTAGGATCTCTTTTACCGACTTATTAAACAAGCAAACAGCTGGTCATTAATGGAGAGGTGGTGGTGTTAAAAAGAGGGGAAAATGAGACTGCGGATCAGAAAGCTGTTCAGATGATCGTACCCGAGGCTAAATTTCAAGCTAGCAGCAAGGAAATTCAGCAAGATAAAGCAGCTTTGGACCTTGAAGCAAATTCCCACCCACCAAAACGAAGAGGAGCAACGTAAACATGCATAAACATACGCATTTGTGAACTACATTATCATTGCAATCAAAAGGAAGCGGTGACATATCTTTTCTTCCGTATTTCTCAAAATTGCCAGGAAAAAAAAAATTCTGAAGTCAGACTTATGAAATAAACAATTTCTTTATTAAATGGCAGAAATAAGCTTTCGTAAGATCCAAAAATAAGATTTCATAAGACAATTCAGATTTTCTCTTTCTCTTTAATGAAACGTTCTAACGGCCATAAATAAAAACCATGACTTCTCACAATATTCCATAAGCCCTTGCAGCATGTTTTTTGACCCGAGACAACTGAATCCTTTCCTAACCCAGTGACTCATGCAGACTCCTTCCTTGAAGTCATTCTTTGAAAAGGTTTTAACCAGCCTGATGCTATTTTTCCCCTCAGAATGTATGTAATTATCCCTCATCTTCCACATGAGAATATGTGATGTGAATAGATGTGGAGTGTGCCGTCTTTCTCGGTGTTGCAGGCACACAAAAGAAAAACCCTTGCTTCACAAACATCAAAGAATAAGAAAGCTAAAAGCTGCAATCAGTATTTGAGTGAGGGATATTGTACTCTGTGCTGAAGAAAATGGTCGGGGAGGAAGTCAGCGGAAAAGTCACAGTGACAGCCTGGAGATTAATGATGTGTTTACGACAGAGACACTCAGAAAAGAACTCGTCTCTTAAGCGTCAATAAGAGGATCATAGTGTTTAGAAGTCATGCTGTGATGTTCATCATGCCCGGATCATATGTTCTGCAGGCAGGTATTTTCAGCTGCATCCATCTGCGCAGTTATTTACTTCACACAGCTCTGTGATACGAATCGCTAATTTAATACAACTAATGTTTGTGATTTGCAAACTCATTTTTGAAACATACAGGTTATTTGAGTTTAATCTGAAAGAGGGTAAACAAGACACTTCATTCGCAATTTTAAAGGGGTCATATGATGTTGCGAAAAAAAACATTATTGTGAATTTGGTGTAAAGGAATTTGTTTATATAGTTTTTTTTTATTACAAATACTGTACATTATCGTTTCTCTTTTAAGGCCCACCTTCCTGAAACTGATCGATTTGTACAAAGCTCATCATTCTAAAATGCGAGGTATGCTCTGATTGGCCAGCTATCCAGTGGATTGTGATTGGCCAAATTTTCTCAATCGTGTGACGAAAATCTTACGCATTTGTTGTATCCAGTGATCTAGTACTGTCTTTTTACACATTATGCATGCAAGTGTGATCAGAAAAACGCACTACACTACGCTACACTGCTCAAAACGCGCATTTGAATAGCAGTTTTGGGTTTTTTTTATAAAAAAAACTGCTCTGTATCCAACATTTCTCCTCAAATAGATCTGAAGCTTGAGACAATGACCTGAAACAAGTAAACAAGTATATGACAAAGTATATGACATATAACTGAAAGTTTTGAAAATGTCCAGACTTAAACCTTGCTGAAATGCTGTTATAAGGCCTTAATGCAGAGTTGTTTTTGCAATCTGGATGGATGCATAAGCAGAGTGGCTCTTCAAAAGCATTTCAATAACTAATCCACAATAGAAATGTGTGTATTTGCATTATATAACAAAATCTTACAAGTGGCACATATTTTAAAGAGATATAGAATAAAAATACTTTTTCATGAGAGCATTAGATAAATGTAAAAAAAAATAATTAAGGCAGCAAATTTTTGAGTTTTCTCAACTACTTGTTTTAAGTGTGTACAACTAAAGTACATTAAGTTCACTAAGTTGAGAAAACTCCAAAAAATCAGCTGAAGCTGGTTGCCGTAACATTGTAGGTTGGCTCAGTTTTTTTGTAATTTGCCACGTGAAAAAAAGAAAAAAAGATTGACAGACTGACAGATAGATAGATAGATAGATAGATATATGGATAGATAGGCCTTTGATATGTCTGCAGTGTTGCGCTACTGTCTCTAGCTCTCCCTCTCTCTCTTTGTCTCGCCAACAAAGTTAAGGTGATCTATGTACAGCCTTCTCCATCACTCTGGGTTGATGATGAATTTTGGCTATTACACTCCGAATCATTATTAGGTTTACTTGTACGCAGCAACCATAAAGCACTAAGAGGAGAAGTGAAATAAGTCTACTAAAATAAATATCACCTTCTCTGTTAAGGACAGAGAAGTATTGTAGGAAGGAATACAAAAGCTAGTGAGTATAGAGCAAGTTAATTTATATCACCATAAAGCTCCACTCCACTGCAATTCAGCTGCTATTACAATAAACACAAAGGCAGCCCGGTGTAATGGATGTAACATTTTTTCATGTTGCATCAGGGAGAAGAGTAATGAAGAGATGTCTGAGCACCACCTTTATTTCTCCATGAGAGAGCAGTCAGAGCGGCTTCTAACTAACAAATCCCCTTTGTACTTTGAAGAACCTTTTACTATGCAAAACACACTGTCAGTTCCCGTAGGAAAAACTAAAATCACAAACAAGATCTCTGGAATATCTCAATTGTTTCTCCCCACTTGAGCTTAAGTTTCCTGATTCTATGAGCTTTCTCCTGAGATAAACACCCTGGTAACCTCACATTTCTCTATTCTACATGTTAAATGTATAGCCCTATATTCCTATTCCATGTCAACAACTATATCTCCCAAAAGACCTTTACAAGAAACAAAAGTGGGAGTTTACACTGAAGTTAAACAGAAACAGAGGTAAAGTGATAATCTGAAAAGTGGAGACACAATGTAAAATGCATCAGCTTTGTTTATGAAGTTCATACTGCTTAACAAAAGAAAAAAAAAAAACATCCTGAAGAGGTTTTGCTCTAGTGTTAGTGTGAAACTGGCTTCCCAGCTGAAAAATAAAGGTGAACGGTTTCATTGCTAAATAAATAAATACATAAATAAATAATGATTTATTTGACAGTGGTTTTGAATACCACCAAGCTGCGAGACCACATTAAATCAAGACCAGCCAGGCTTCGAGATATCGCTGGTCCTAGCTGGTTAAGTCTAGCTGGTCTAAACTTAGGCATATTAAAGATATATTTTGCAGCAGGATTTCACTTGTGGATTATATTGTTGGCTCTGTGTCAAATTGCTTATGTTGCTCTATTGTAGGTTGCTTTGGATAAAAGCTCTGACTAAATGCATAAATGTAAATGTAAATTGTGTCCATTCACCACTGCTGGCTGGCAGAAGTTTCTGCTTGGTCTTAAAGTCTTTGTTTTATAGAGCCATCAATAATTTTTTTTTTTCTGCTTTGAACTGCAGCCAAGCAAAATGAAACTCTTAAAATACCTTGATAATCCTGCAATTATAATGGCTGCTACGCCCCTGAACATAGCTGAGAACTGCATTAATTCTCCTGAGCTATGAAAGAGCAACAGCTGAGCAATAAAATTCTGCGAAAATCCCCAGGTTGTGAATTTAGACAAAGACTATTTTACAAAATATGTAAAAGACCATTTAAAAAAAAAGTCATAAAAAATGCAATCTTTGAGTTGATGTCAAACAGTTAAGAGGCACCAAGGTGAGACAAAGGGTCACTAATGCGGTCAGGCCTTCGTGTGTGTCCTCTGATGTTGCCTGGCAACACCAGCCAAAAAGTTAGCTCGCGTTTCAATAACTTTAGGCTTTGGTCATCACACCACAGTGTAACAGATGCCACAGAAGCGGCTGTAACGAACGGGGAGGTGAGGTTGAGGTGCATGGCAAACTTTTCAATGCCAATCAAAAGACAAGATCTATGTGAAAACGGATGCAGCGGAGTCGTTTGTTTCAGTAGTTGTTCTTCACTAACAAGCAGGTGCATGCATCCCATTGGAGGTGCAGCAATTTACTTATGGAAGCCAGGCAGACAACTGTCAGCAAAACAGTTTCCAAAATACACTTTTCATCTGTCTGTGGAAGAGACACCACACTGTGCTCAGAGGAACAGGTGAAAGAAACGCCTCGGGCTGTGCTGTGTTCATGTCCATTTAGATCCAATCTGCTCATCCCTCTTTCAAAAATAGAGACAAAAATGAGAGGTAAAGGCACATGAGTGATTTGTCCATAATTGCCTCTGGTAAATCGGTAATATTCACCAATAGCACATGAAAGCCAATACGTGCTAGCTTTCTGATTATAGTGACTAAATTTCCAGGTTTATTACTGCAAAGTAATAAATCATTCAGTGCAAACTTTTTAGTTATCCGCATTGAGTTTGATGCACTTTACAGCTTATTCTGCAGATTATTATTAACTGTTATTAACTGGCGAATCATTTTGTTTTGTTTTACATGTTTAGGGGTGGATAAGATCGATAATAGGATGCTGAGCAACAGCCACTGCGGTCTCATTGAATCTATCTTACAGAAACCAGAAAGAAAACTGTACAAACTGTGTGTAGCAATCAAAATGTCTGTGTATAAAGTATGGATTGTTTCACTGATATCAGTTATTAAACAAAGATGAGTATGTAATGCTGATGCGTTTCTAGTTTATTTGCTACAAAGAGCCTCAAGCAAAATTAAAATATTTTATTCAGTATTACGCAATTCTTGCAACTTTGGAAATCAGTATGTTATGATTGTTGTGTACAAAGGATACACACACACACACACACCCACAAAGAAAAACTAACAAAACTATATATTTGACATGGGAACACAGAAATGTTATGCAAATTTCAAAATGAAAACTCGAAATTAAACTGAGTGTCGTACAATACTGTACCGGGTGAGCTACCAAGCAAGTTTATTTATTATATCAGAAAAGCCACAAAAATTGATTTTGAGGACATGACCTAGTATTGTGCAAGGAAGCATATCAAAATAAGTCTTTATAAATTACTAATCTGCCCTTGAAGTCATAATTCTTCAAAAAATGTATTAAAGCAGTTGTTGTTTTAATGCAGTAGTGTAAATTTTAGCTAGAAACTCCAGTGAATGACATACACAGGTATGTTTTTTTTCCTCAGAAGTATTCTTTTTTATTCTTGATGGACTGATAAAGCTGCGCATGATGCTCAGAAGCTGCAACATAACTGGAGCTTGCCTTTTTGGCACTTTCTCTATATAAGCAAACCCTCTATGCCTTGGACTAGCATGTAATCACAATTCTGCAGAGTAATGCTCTGTTTCAACAAGCGATCATCCATCATGACAGCCAGGAGCACCAAGCACTGAAAGACACTTTCATAATCCATTATGTGGATATATGATTATGTTGAAGGAAATTGCCATTAAAATGTTCAGACAGTGATGAACTGGGCAACCACTGTGTGTGCCGTTCAAAAACAACCTCTTTTAAAGTCGCAAACATCAGTTGGGCAGAAGAAAAAGAGGACATTTAGGCCCAATCAAGAGTGAAATCATTTTAACGGCATCATATATTTATAAAGCCTTGACAGCTGAATCGTTTGCTCTAATTTCCAAAAAGTTCAATAAAAACCATAAGCAGGCCATTTGTTAGAGAGCCGCCTGTCATAAGACGAGCCCACGAGAGCCGTACGTGGAGAGCCAGACCGTCCTGTAGGACGGTGCGAGCGGTGATTTAATGAAGTGATTTCTCTCGACATCACATCAAGATCAAGGTCTGGGAGGGAGAAGAAGTAATCAGCCCTGCCTTTCACCACCACCAGCAGAGCCGAGCCCAGACAGCCCCGTGATCAAAGCTGTCTAACTTTCCTCAGAGCGTGGAGGCCAAACTCACAAGCAGATCTTTTACTTGACAAGCGTCTTGATAAATATCTCGAATGCCAGTTTGCCATGTGAGGGATTGAGCTATTGGGTGGACCAATAGGTCAAACCCGGTTATGAGCTGAACCATGTTGCTCCATTTGTCTTGTTAACTAGAGCCTGACACTGTTTTTTTTTCCTCCGCTCTTGGCCTCTGTTTCATACATGCGCATCAAAGGAGACCATCAGACGTGTGCTACATCAGACGGAGGGAACATCACAGCTCTTTAAAGGATTCCTAATGACTTTTTAATGATTGGATTTGAAAGAGAATGCCATGCGTTTGTAGTATAAAACCGTTTCAGCAGTTGCTGAAAAAACACAAAACCAACAAACAAGGAAAGCTATTCTTTACGCTCGTAAGGACAAGGAAAGATATTTACACTTATTTAGAACTTTAATAAACTCTTCCTCGCTCACTTTGCACAGAATATTGACTGCTTTGCTTTGTGATGACGGCTCAGCCAGACACACGCTTCTCTTTATTCAGCTCTTTCTGTTGACTTGTGGGTGATTCTACAACATAGATTCCTCAGAGCTCTAGACTTAGTCTTCCCACTGTTTGCAATTTGATCTGTTGATCCAATTATGAGGTATAGTCAAGACCGATGCATTATGATTGGATCATCACATCCACATTCACATGTTGATGTGACCTACACCTTTTCCACCATCATCATCGTGCCTCCTTCTATCTCCAAGAAAATAATCCTGAAAGCTCTTCTATACACAGACTAATTTAAATTGGCCTTTGAATTCAAGTGTCCAATTACAATTGGTGCTTAATGCTACAAAACCAAAGGTGGTGCCAAAATCCAGGGAGTCAATGACTTTCTTCTTTTATTTAGAACTGACTGAACTAACTATCCAGGATCTGCAGCTGCTAATGTAGTTCAAAAGATGTGTCAACGACAGCTTGGGTAGTGTCTGAATAATGAGCTATATAGCACACAAGAGTACAATAAGGAAGACGCTAATATTGGGTTACATTTTAGATTTTTTATTCTGTTTTTGCTAAAGAGGTTCAAAGAAAGCTGCATCAAAACCACTCCAACCCACAGGTAGTGGTGTTTCTTTCCTGAATTATTCCGTGTTGAGTAAGTGATTTAGTGAGACCCAAAAAAACAGTTGCTTCTGTTGTTGCCAAATGAATCAGTGTTTAATCGTTGAGTAAATGAATCAAAAGATTCGCTCAAAAACCATGCGCTGCCACCTACTGGCTTAATTGCAGAAAGAGCCTCCGAAAAATCCCCACCACTTATGCTGACAAGATTTGACAATTCCACATAACTCTTATCGATAACAAACAGCAATTTGTGACATTAGTGAATTTTAAAAGATCACTAAATTGTTTAAAATATTATTATACTGCATATTATAAATATACTGTACTGACATACTGTACAACCACCAGATATTTAATTACTCTTTTAAAGTTTATTCATTTATTGAATTTATGTTTAGATTTCTTAGAATATAAATTGGATGAGAATTGTATTGTTTTTGTTAATGAACAATTCAAATTAGGATAATATATAAATATTAAACTTGTTTGTCAGTAACATGTCTGTTCTATATCAAATATTTTATTTATTTTTTAGTGTCTGCTTATTGCATATTTACAGTGTATTGTATTATGAAATATTATAGTCTTAAAAAATAAAAAAACTTTATTGCTCATTTTTAGATTGTGCTTGTGAAAAAATTAAGGGACACGCATGCACTTAAACAAAACTTAAAGTGCACAGCTCTGTGATAAAGAATGGTTATTAATTATGATGCAATTGGCTGTGAATAGTAGTAAACAAGCACCACTATTGTTATAAAAAAGCAGTCCACAAAAAGCAGAGATAAAAGATGTAAATAAAAGGGGGGTGGATTATGCATGCACTTTGTTTTCCCTTCTTCGGCTCAAATGCAACAATACTTTTAAGGGCTCAGAAAAGCTGAGACAAGCCCAGGGCTGAATAAAAACCACACACACACACACACACACACACACACACACACACACACACACACACACACACACACACACACACACACAGAGACTTAATGAACATCATTACTCTCCTGACTGAACTCTGTCCACTAGAGGGAGAAATCCCAATTTCAGCCTCTCATGGAGAATCAAACCTTAGGACATTACACACACTGAATCTCTTTGTTTGAGGTTAAAGGGCCAAACATTATTAGTGATCTTGAGAATATTAAGTGAATATTAAATATTCGGTTCCTGATATTCATATCATATGGATTGTTTTGAGCGTTTTTTGTTCCTTGTGATTGCTAGTTTAATTTCTTTTCATTTAATTCCTTGATACTTTCCTGCCGATACTACCAATACCACCCTTTTATTCCTTACCTCGTCTTTGCTATTGATAATTTTTACTTGCGCATTTGAGTGTAAATGCAGTTTGTTTCTATAGTTTTGTTTAGTTGTTTGAGGGTCTAAAAACCTCTTTTAAAGGAGCAGAATCGCATTGATGGAAGCTCCATTTGAGCCTCTGACATCCTTTGAAATTACTTACTGAAAACGCGGGCCTCTGCACCGACACATGCTCGAGATTTGAGGCTATTTTTACACTCTTGCTTGAGCAAATGTTTCATTTCAAGGTTTTTTTTTGAAAGCTAAAAGAGAAGGAGGATTAACCATCCATGAAGGTGTAACACAATAAGCAATGCAATAATGAAAGGCCACTTTCGCGTGGCCGTGGCCCAGCTACACTTCTGTGCATAAATCATTTCACGACATACCTTATTTGAGCATGCGTCTGAGTGACAGCGGGATGAGAGAGAAAGAGACGAAAAAGAGAAGAAACGCTTGGCTCTCCTATAAAGGCAAAAAAAAAAAGGTAGAAAAGGCCTTTGATTCAGAACAAACCTGTCTAATGAAATGATAAGCACTCGTTTGACGGCGCAGAGTCACAGCCTCATCTGTTTTTATTTAAAACTGCGCTTTGAACCACGTGCGAGTGCTTCCATCCAATAAATAATACTATGTATTAAATATAGAAGGATGTGAAATGTAATACTTCAGCCACTTGTGAAACACAAAAGACGTGATAATATGTTTCAATCACAACATTTGCACTGAGAAACTAATTAGCGGCGCTTAGCAAAATGAAAGGACATATAAAAGCGGCAGGTAAGATATTTGCAAAAGAGCAACTCCTTTCCTCTCACATATTCTTTCTCTTCATTGATCACCAGGGATTCTGACTAGCGTAGAGGTTTGATGGCTAAATAGCAAAAACAGTGGCTTGGGTCCAAACTTTCTATTCATACATACATTTTTATGACTGAAATGGAACCACATTAGTAATAATTAGAGTGCACTGCGTACATGTAGGCAGCAACCTCACTTATAATTTAGAAAAAAAAAGAGTTTAGCATTAGCATGTTGCTACCATCCCTAGAAAATTCTTAAAACAACATAAAGTGGTTAGCTAGTATTCAAGCCTGATAAAGCTGGTTAATCTAGCTTGTTTTGGTGGTTTTAGATGCTTGCTAGCTGCTGGGACAATAGGTGAAAACAGCTAACTTAGCCAGGACTGGAAAGTAACAAACAATGATATTCTTGTTTATATGAATGATTTCACTATGAATGATTTTGCTGTTGCTGTTTGTCCAAAAAGATGGACATGAATGTAACAAAATTTAACTATGTTAGTTGTTGTACTGTATATATCATGTCAAAAAGGTTGTGTACAAAAAAAAAAAAAAATAAATTATATATATATACCACCTACACTATAAAAATATATGTGGTAAATAACAGAAAAAGTTCTGGCAGCTCAATAGCAGGACATTATTCATAAAATTTACACAGATTTTTGATAACTATGAAACACAATGCATTGCAAGTTTGAAAATACAGTTTTTACAGATGTTTTATTTATTACTTTTGATTACTCTATTTACTGTATTTTAATAAATGCTGCATTAAATAAATTTCAGGGATCTGCATAGGCCATTACACAAAAAAACATATGCAACATTTTATTTGGAAATATCATTTTGCAGTGTTAATAAAATAACCTAAAAATAACAATGAGGGAATGTTCTGTACAGGTATTTTTAGTTATTTTTAAAAAACCAGCCTGCAACATTCTAAGAACGTTATTTTTAGTTGCAAAACAACTGAAAAACAACCAAAAGGAAACGTTCTGTATAGTTTTTAAAGGTACTTTTTAAATAGCCAGCCTGCAAAATTCTGTGAACATTATTTTTGTTTGCAAAAATAAAAAATAAAACTTTTGCCTAATGTTTTATTTTTATTTTTTTTATTTATTTGTTTTAAAACACTGTTTTAATGCAGTAAGCCACGCTAAGCTTTTAAATGTTCTGGCATCTGCCATCGGAAGTGCTGCTGCTTCCTTTCACATTGAAATGCCTTCTGTTTGCACTGAAAAGTTCACGCACAGCCACATATGAAATCACATGCATATATGTATATACACAACTAAAGCATGCATCTTTCTTATCACAATTCTATACGTTAGCGAATTTGATTTTGTATGTTCGCAGGAGTGTTTTATGGATGTGCACGCGCATTGAGTTTATATGTACGTGCGAGTGTTTACAGGTGTATATGCATGGATCAAGTTTATATGTATCCTAGAATATATTTATGTATAAGTGTCTATAGGTGTATGCATGTATTTATAATAATATGTTCATCCAACATTTTCTCAGAATCGCGATTTCTGCATAAAAGAGTAAAGCTTTTCATATTTTAGCGGAAAATTGCGGTGAATTAAAAGTAAATTTTTGTAGCTTTTGTGATGCCTAAGTAGATAGGTCACTAGGTTTTGGAACGCAGCCAGCATGTGACATTTGTTAAAGACTCTCTTCTCAAAACAAAGCAGTCTCATACTCCCAAATAGGCCCTTGATATGTTCTCTAAAAACCCCTTGAGTTAACAAATGAGGCTTTAATTGAATTATGCATGTTAGGAGAGCTAGAGGGGCTGAGAAACAAGGATAGGGAGGGAGATCTGAAATCAAAACGTCAAGCGATATCTTCCATCACGGATGCTCGTGTTTTAAGGGCAGGTGCGATTCGATGGCTCCCATTTCATTGCCTCAGGCTGGCCATTGGCGCCCATTCTACAGCCTGTGAAATTTCTTGTTACGGCCTGCACATGGCGCTTACATCACACAACCCTCAGCAGGAGAACACATGCTCCAGCCCCAATACATCAGCTTCCTCGATTATTTGCTCATTCTGAGATGTTTTAAGACCGGGTTAGCTCTAAATGTCTCAGTTGTACGGCAGGTGGGGAACAGAATATGCTGTTCCTCAGAGCAATGGGTGCAGTGTTACTATAACAATAAAAGATTGAGGGTCATCATCTGAAGAACACGCGGTTTCTAACCGATTCATACGCGATCTGAAACCCATTGTTTGATTGTGCCGATTTAATGTGTTACATTTTAATCAAAAGTGAAAAAACCCCAAGTAAATACAAAAAGAAAAACAGCAAACGTTACTTATAAATTAAATCAGTAATATTAACTTTCCGATGCATTTACACAAGTAAAAGCCTTTGGAAAAGAGAGGGTGGGAATAATGTGTTGTTTATTTTTCTCTTAATTAAAAGAAGACGAAAGAGTGTACACTACAAACGCATACAGATGACTTCTACGACACACATCTCCCGGAGCCTGGAGGCTTCCAGTAAGATCTAAATAAATGGTTCTGAGTGTTGCTCGCCACACCACAGCAGATAAAGGTCATTTGGCTCGTTAACTCTTTTCCAGAGGAACAGCCTTTGTGTCTTTGAGGTCTGATTTCAAAACAATGTGCAGAGCCGTGTGAAGTTAGTAGTGAGGCTGAGCTTACAGTTTTCTGACTTTAATCAGTTCAGATTCTCTCTTCTGCTCATTTAGCTTAACAGGATCCTCTGCTAGTCTGCTGCACCGCGGGCATTTAGAGGAGATGATAACATTTAATACACTGACATCCAGCTTTGTTCCACCTTCTTGTTACACAACATGAGCGCTGCGCACAATATGCATCACAGGGGGACTTTACAGAATTAAAGCTAGAAATAAATGTTTTGGATTGTTTCAAAATACAAAGAAAAGTTACAGTTTCAAACAAGTAGCATCAAGGCTGCGCTTACAATGCACAGATGCGATCGCTTGACCTGGTTTACAATATGACGTTGCAGGGCATTCTGAATGAGTGATTATTGTCAGGTAAGTCTACTTCAACAGATATACCGTGCTTAGAGAGTAGAGAGTAGTGAAGACCGTCAATGGGAAAGCACCTATTGTATAGTGAATGACATCAAATACATCGCTCCAATATGGCGGCCTCATCTACTTGCCTATAGTGGCCCAATGTAAGTATGTTTAGTATGTCTAAAATTATTTATATAAGACATGTCGAGTGGCCATTATTATTTCCCAGCATGAACAATTGTCATGGATGTTTTGCGTATGCATAAAATATTACTTAACGGATAAAGACAGTTTATTTAATCTACAGGTCACAGAATTTTTTAGAAAAGTAGCGCTGTGAGATGTGAATTTGAATAAATTAACTTGAGAGAAATAGAACGAACGGCTAACAGTGAAGCTTGTTAGTTTAATTAGACTACAAACTAATAGCTACTAGCTACGTTATCACCACATTGGTGAGAAATACAGCTTTACGTAGGGTTTAGCAGTAAACTATTGTAGTTATGAAACGACAATTTAAAAACTAGCTCCTGGATGTTACGCAATTTCTTAAAATATAAAGTTATAAAGTTCCCGCCTCAATAAAACACTAGCACATATAAGCTACAGCACGCTGTCTTTATAGGCAAACATGTCACCCTTGGATTAGGAGTTCTGCTGGGAATCGGATATGTGTGTTTAGACGTAGATCGGATGTCCAGATATCAGATGTGTATCCGATTAAAAATCACATTTGGAAGTGGCCGGATCATAGGTGAAAACATCGGATTCCTTGCAGATTTTTGCGTTTACATGTGTGCAACAAATTCCAATTTGCGTCAGATGTGAGCAAAAGATCGGATTTATTTGTGCCAGTGTAAACGCAGCCTGAAGTGGCCCAGGTCGGATGCGGAAAAATCGGATCTTGTGCGTATTTACGTGTTTACACGTGTGCAACACATTCCCATTTGTGTCAGATGTGAGCAAAAAAAAAAAAAATAATATATATATATATATATATATATATATATACAGCACTACAGGTTCTAAGGTTCTGCACTATTTCAGTGTGACTAATCAAATCAACTTATTACACTGAGCTCCTACACAAAATGTCAAAAGGTGATTGTCACAGGTCTGCCAGGCTCATCCACCACCCAATCACAGCGATCACTCTCCCTGAGTATTAATCAGTCACACCTGCACCCCCATCAGCACCCTAATCAACAGCACTATAAAGTCACACACCACATCACAGTCAGTGTTTGGGCTTGTGTCTATGAAGTGGATGCAATACTGCTCGCTTATGTTGCTATTGGAATAGGTACCTGCTGTGTTTTCTCCAAAGCCTCTAGTGGATGTAGTGTGTTCTTCTTTTACTCCTTTCGTCCCTCCTGAGTTCCTACGTTCCTGGAAAGATAAAGACTTTAATTACTCCTGCGCTGCGCAAAGTTCCAACTTGTCTATGAACTGAATCCTCAGCTTCACTATCACCTCCAGTTGCTGTCGTCTCTGGTGTGCACAATAAACATTGTTATCGTTTTACCCACCTCCTGTGTAGAGTCTACCTCGTTACAGTGATGTGCTTCCATTGATCTGGATGTGATGTTCTTATAGTCAATGTCAGTGACCATTTACAATTTTTCATTTATCCTTCTTAGACCTTTTCAGATTGATGATTGCAATAATTTTTCTTCCAGTTTTAGCAGAGAATAGTTGGAAATAAGTAAAGAATTGTGTTGCTTTCTCTTCATAAAACAATCCATGAAAAATATTAATAACCATTACTTTTTGTATTTTTGCATATTTACTGTTTCCTGAGCAGCAAATCTGCATTACGATTTCTGAAGAATCATGTGACGCTAAAGAACGGAGTAAAAAGAGAAAAAAACAGCTTTGCATCACAGAAATAATAAAAATTGTACATAGTAATATTTTAGAATAATACTGTATTCACAATATTTGCTTAAAAATCATTGCATCAGATAAAAAAAAGCCTATTTTTTTTGCCAAAAGCTTGGTAAAAACCAAAAAGCATCAGCTACAAACATTTCAACAGTACTTTGATTTGTAATTGCTGTATTAATTTAGAAACACTGCAAAATAAAACCAATTGGTATCCGACTTTTACACTAAAACCTGTGATATTGTCATGCATAAATGGATTTTGTGTGTGTGATGCACATGTGATTGGCATGCATATAATATGCAAGTTTTACATGCTTATATATATGAAATTTGCTATATATATATATATATATATAATGAGTGTGCTCATATTGATCAGCTGCAAGTTAACACAATGGCCTGAGGGGTTGTGATCTGTTTACTGCGTGAGTGGCAGACGTGATGCTGACCTCCAAGATCACAGACTGCAGCTGAATTGAGGACAGAAGTCACAGAACATCCTCCTTTTAATAAATGCCACAGCAAGCACAAATGAACTATAGCTTAAAGCTGAAAAGTGTCATTTCTGTGCCACTAGCGGTGCCATTAAACTTACCAAGAACAATCCTGAAGCGCGGCCTGGGCTGGCTCAAGGGCTCTGGGATGATGGCTCATGGCTCGGTCCTTACGGGGATTGACCAAGCAACCTTCTGGTTACTGGCCCTGAGCCTTAACCACTACTTCGCCACACCACTATATTCTTATGATGTCTTACATCATTCCCTTAATGCTGGAGTTTGCACCAATCTTTGGCCCAAGAGGGTGAGTCTCGCAGAAACTTTGCTCAGTAAAAAAAAGTGTTAATATGAAATAGTTTTATGTATTGTTTTAATTGTTTTTTCACAGCATTTTTACTGGTATTTTGTTTGTGTGTGTAAGCGACAAATTCTGAATTCCCTAGGGGTGAGTATAATATCAGCAAAGTTCAATTTTTGGGTCAACTACTGCTTTTACTTTTGTCAACCTGCTTTTTCGAGATAGCAAGATAGCTTACTGATCAACCCTCCATAGGGCTTGAACAGGCCAACAGTAAACAGGACATGAATCACAATTTTCCCTCAGTCAGTCGCCATGGATACAAGACCCAAGCACCTGTAGTTCAATCAGGCAGATGTTGGGGGCTGGACCGCTAGGAATGATATCAAACCATCAAGAACATGCAGATCAGAGAGCGCGCAGCACTTTTCACCAGCCGATCTGCTCCCAGTGTTCTCTGGACTCAGTGGGACTCTGCGCCCTTCAACTTCTCCCTCTTTTCACCTCCGACCCTCCATTTGCCTCCATCTTCATGTTTTTTGCATGCAAATGTCAGATGTTTCAGCGAGGAGAAGGAGGGGTGGGCCGTGGTGAATGATGACAGCGAATATGGATGCCGGGGTCACGTTTTCGCAGAAAAGTGAAATGATGGGTAATTGCACATGCAGTAATAATTCCTTTAAGCACCTGCCCTCTTCTGGCTCCCTCTCTCTCTTTCTTACGCTTTCAGTAACCGCCACTTTCCATGTTGGAAATGCATTATAAATGGGGCTGAAAATAGGGGCTGACTGCAATTTTTGCAACAGTGGGGCACGCTTTGCCCTTCAGAAGCAAAAGACTGGTGTGCTTTATCGACGGAAGCTTCAAGCTGACGTTTAACACATCATTCACAACCGAGAAATGCTGAAATATTCCCACACTTTTTTAGCTCAGTGCCTAATTTACTGTTTAATTATTATTATTTAGGATGTCAAATTGCTTTTCATGCTTGATTTTTACATTGCACAGAGAAATTGCAAGGCTATCTCATTGAGGAAAATGTTGATGATAATTTGCTATTAGAAAAAACAAAAAAACAACTGTAGGTCAGTGTCTGAATGGAGCAAGTTTTGGAAGTGACAACTGAATTTAAATACAGAAATGAAACCCCTCATTTTTATGTTTGTTTATGAAATATAAATGTTAGTTAAATTGCCACAGTAATCACCATAACAATATAACAATATAAAATAATGCAACATATAGACTTTGGAAAACTTTAATCAATGAGATCTTCGTAAGTATAGCAAAATATTATCTCCATATAATGTCTTTGTAAAAGATTTTGAAATGTTTAGTTTTATAATCAAAAACAAAGCTCTGCAGTTTCAAAACGTATATTTCAGTTATTTTTATGTTCGCTATTAAAGTGTTTAAAAGTTATTGCATTTATTTTTTACAATTATGCTAAAAATACGAACTATTATTCAGACGGCAGAGGGCACATATTATCTTATACCACTTTTCTGCAATGTTTTGATTATATTGATCATTTACGTTTTAATGCCACCTTAAAAAAATTTTAATCTAAAATTATGAGATTAAAGTCGCAATGTTTCAAGAATAAAGTAGAATACTACGAGAATAAAGTCAAAATATTTCGAGATTAAATTCAAAGTACTACGAGTTTAAAGTCAAAATCTTGTGAGAATAATGATGTAATATATTGAGAATAAAGATTAAAGCTATAGCCTAATATTTTGATAGCCTATCTATTTCTATTCTATTTCCTATCTTTATTCTCGTAGTGTTTTAGCTTTATTCTCAAAATGTTACGACTTTATTTTCATATTTTTTTAAGGCACTAAAACGGAGTCGTAATCATTTAGAGGGCTTAGAATAAGTGTATCAATTTCGGATAGAGTATAGGGCTAATTGTTTTCACCACGTTGTAAGATTTAAATCCTCAAGCACTAACTTAAAAGTTCATGGCAACAGATTAACCCCTTTAACAGCAGAAATGTCTTCCATTATATTTATAAATACTATATGATATAAAAATAGTGTTTGATTTTCTGGACAGCTTTGCTTCTATCATATATGATTAACAACTCTGTTAGTGTGCTGGTTCACTGCTCGATGTCCGAATCTGGGTCCTAAAGCAAAACCACCATCGAATTCACACCCTCTATCCTGAAACGACAAAACGGTTAACAACAAGTGTCCAAACTTCAACCATCATCTCAGGAGCGCAGCTTAACGGTTTCACAGGGTTTAGGAGATTTCAGCCAGCTTGCACACCTTTCTCCCGAGGCCACATATGATACCGTACACACTGAAAAGAAGCATGCATATTTCCCCGTGCATCCTCTCTCCAGCTCTTGACAGACGGAGACTGACACGGCACCGGTGCGCCACCGCTGATAAGGTCCTACTCTCTCAATCAGCTGCCGGGAGATCGAATTTTAGTTCGAAATTATTACTGACTGCAGCATCTGCCGATGCAAATGTGACGGCCGCAGTGATTATCTTCTGCTTTTGGAGATCTTCAGTGCTGTGGGTGGAGAGCGAGGGAGGGGTGTGAATGGACCCCCAGATGCTCGTTGGCTGACAAGCGAGGGGATTTGCACACAGCACTGATCTCCAGCTATGGGGGGCTTAGTGTCAAAGCTGTGCTTTACAAGGACGGGAGAAAGAGAGGAGTGAGATATCCGCACTAGAATGGGGAGAGTATCCTCACAGATCTTCTCTGAAATTACCGATTTTCATTATGCCGCTTAATCCGCGAAAGATATTTCCGTCAGTTCGTTAAGTTCACGATGAATCCGTTCTGGTCAGTGGATGATACGCTAATGATCGCGGATGACATCCACGGGTGAGACGGTAAATAAAAGTTTCCGCTAGCATAAATATTCAAATTTGTTGTCTCCAAATTTCACTGCATTTCCTGTTCAAAGAAAAATCTATCAGAATTTCATGACTTTCTTTTTCTCCAGGCCGACACAAACAGCGAATTTCCGCAGAATATTTTGGCTGCTTTTTCTAATGAATATGAATGGAACATCGAGCTCCTCATTAACTTAATTTTCCTCACTGTGACATCACGTGGCTTTAAAATAAATAGAATATAGAGTCAAAGTCATATGCGCTACTTTTATGGTGCGCTTTTTTGACATTAAAGTGGCGGTTTATTCATATAAGTGAAAACTCACAGACAAATTGTTCTAAACCTGTATGAGTTTCTCTCTAATGCTTCAGAAAAAAGTACATATTTTAAAAAAGCATGTTGGTAACAAAACAATTGATGGTCTTCCTTAAAATAAAGTCAGTGGAGACCATTAGCCATTTGGTTACCATCGTTATTTCAAAATATCTTAAAGTAGGAAACTCCAACAGGACCAAAATGAACAAAATGAGGCTGAATAAACGACTTTTATATATTTTTTTATTTTTATTTTTGAACTATCCATTTAATCAAGAGCCGCTTAAAACTTTACTTTTTTTAATCTATTTCTGTTCCGCAGAAGAAAGAAAATCCTACGGGTCTGAAAAACCACGATGATGAGCAAATGATGACAGAATTTAAATTTTTTGGTTGACCTATTCTTTTAATTTGGTTACTCCGCACTTCACGAAAAACACGAGCTCATTAAATCGTACATTAGATATTCACTTACATTTCTCTTTGCACTTTGACAACAAAGGAAGCCAGGGAAATCAAATAAAAAACAAACAACCGCATGAAAATGAGGGATGGTGTTTATAGACAAGTACCCCGAGTGATTTGATTCTGGGGGAAAATTATCTCCCACCAGCCGAGCAGAAATGTAAGAATGCATAGATTATGGATCCATAAATTGCTCTTCTTTACTATTTCATGCATCAAACAATGCTGTGTGAGGACTGGAGGCTTTCTGATATATTACTTTATCAGGACTGACTCCAAATTGTCACAATAATACATACATCTAATTAGGAACTATATATATATATATATATATATATATATATATATATATATATATATATATATATATATATATATACATACATATATTGTGTTTATGGCACTATATTGCATTGAGTACCAAATAAATCAAAATGTTTCTGCACTGGCAATATTTGTCTTATGTTTCTTAGGCACATTAAATTCATAACTTCATAAGACACTCGTCCACACACACACACACATATGCTTGAACACACAAGGAGAACCTCTAAACAGTAATTAGAGGGAAAAGACCTCATGAAAGCAGAAATAAAGATGGCCCAGGTAAATTTCCTGTCTTTGATAGAGCCACGGGACGGATATTAGCGACGCACCATAAGTAAAGCGGAATCCTCCTGAAAGCAATTGCTTTTCAAATAGCACTGCAGGAAATGCATCAGCTGCTTATCAAATAATGTTTTACATTTACATCTATTATACATAAACTGATGCTTACATAAAATTAAACCATTATTATTCTTTTTAGGAAATGCCAGAATAAGTCTATACATGTTGTATGTATTGTATTTTGTTATTATTATATTTTTTTATCAAAATAGACAGTTATTTGACGAATGAATTACAAAAATTCAATGCCGAAGTATAGTTACATTGAGACTACGTCACATAAAATACACGTAAGTTTATTTTTTATATTAAGTTTATTCACCCAACCAAAAATTGTATAATTTATATCATTTTCGCCATCATTTTCTAACCCGTTTACCTTGATAGGCACTTTTTAATTAATCATTAAACAGTTACATCATTCCACAAGCACTGCCTCTTCTTCTTCGCTTGTTTGCTTAACCCTTCCTTCCTGGTGGGAAAGACATGTGCGTTGCTCCTTTAAGACTTCAGACTTCCATTAAATACTGGAATTAAGTTAAAGGCAAAAGAACATAATTAATTAGTCTCTAAAGACTATAAACAAAGAAATTGAAGCTAATAGCGAAGCCTCTATTGGCTACTCCTCTCCAGAACCAGGACAAAGGATTAATTAGAGTACAGCGAATGCAGTTCAACAATGTGTTTTCCCTTCAGCTGACAACCTGCTCAACTCTAAACTTATCAGTTAACCCTTCCACCCCCAAAGATGGTGTATTTCCTATTATTTTGCACACATTTATTATTATTTTTAATGACTCGATCTATTTTCTTTTCTTTCATTTGCACTGTAAGGTTGCGCTCTCATCGCCCAGGAGACTGAACGGAGTTCTCACATATACTTTGTTTAAAAATCAACTCGTTAGTTGTTTTTCGTAAAATGAATGTTTTAATGTAATGTTTCCGAACCCGCTGCACCTTCTCTATTTATATAACATGTAATTTGCACTGGAACGGTCACTTGTCACTTACAGCTCATTATCACTTGTTCGCTCTGCCGTGTCTATTTAAACTCCACGTCACATTCACTGAAGCTGGTCACTTGCTGTTAGTGGTGTAACAGTTCAGATTTCTCACGGTTCAGTTTGCATCGCTTTTCAGTTGTCTTGGTTTCAATCCATGTTTATTCAACTACCAAATAGCCGATATTTAAATTATTCAACTGATTTTGATTACTGGTGAATATTCAAAGAGGGCATTACAACACTTTTAACAGCATGCACTGCAGCAATTTAAGGATTTAACGGTATACACTATCCAAAGTTTGCAATGTATTTCCAAATCTAATTTATTCCTTTGATGCAAAGCTGAATTTTTAGCATCATTATTCCAGGCTACATAAGATGTCCTTACTTATAAATGTCTTTACTTTTATTTTCACATTTTACTTTTGAACAAAGTAAAGTTTCTTGCATTAAAAGTATTAAAACAACAAACTGTATGGCCCTCAAATCAGATTTGAACAGTCAGACATCATTTCATAGTGAATTTTTTGTTTTGTGTTATTTTTTTCGTTTAGTAAATGCGTAAGTAGTGACCTGTTTATTATATTTCAAGTCCACTGAAACCACGTAATAGCTTATTTATTTATTTATTTATTTTACTTTCCATTTCATTTTATTGTATTTGCTTGTTAAATATATATCGCTATTTGAAGTTAAACGCTAACTGCATTTCATCGGTTCTGTACTCATACTAGGCACGATGCCAATAAAGTGGAAGCCAATCTTGTTTTCCCCCCAACTGTAGCGAGCACAACTACTTGAATTTAATGAGATCTCCATTTTGTGAGGAATTGAAAGAGAAAGGAAGATCCATTACTGATTGTCTTCAAAAGCTCATCTACTTCCTCCCATCACTTCAAAGTCAGCTTGTCTTGCGGTGAGTCCGTTTCAGTGGCTCCTGATGTTTTCTTTTCACAAAACAGATCAAAGCCGGTCCAAGTTTAAGGATTGTCATTTCTTCAAGAACGCCACAGTCTAGAAGGTTTGGAAGAGGGAATGAGAAAGAAAGAGATGGGAAGAGGAATAGAAAGAAAAAGGGCTGAGCATCGATTGTCAGGTCTTGTTTCCTCTTCCTCACATCCAAAACGTGAGAAATCGTGAGAGCATGCTCCCCTAGAGCCATTCTTGCAAGATGCCTTTAACTGCATCTGTCTTCCACCTCTCTCGCGAGCAAAGCCGGGTCTTTTTTTATTTGGATATATATTCATCACCCCCCATCAAAGTGAGACAAAAGAGTCTATTTCTACCCTGTGCCGCTTTCACAGCTTGCTTTTTGAACTTCAGGGTTGTCAGAGACGCAGAGAACGAGAGTGAGAGAGAGGGGCTGCGATTTCGAGTAAAGACACAGCACCAGACCTTTCTCGGTCCCCACTGGCCTGCATACAGGAAAAGGCATTTTAAAGAACGGGAGTAAAACAGAAAAGTTCAGGGCAACTCGCAAAGTGAGCAGAAGGAGAAGCGGAGAGTGAGTGAGGGACCTGGCGTTTCCAAATTTTGGACACACAGTAATCATTAATGAACAAGGTTAACAGCAGCAGACGTCTGTGTTACGAGGGAGTTGAGGCGTTTAATTTAAGCCAACAGGTTCCATCTGACACCTGAGAGTCCAAGGACGTTCACATTTCTGTGCCAAAACATGTCAGGGTTGGAAAGGATTGAGCGAAAACTCAGAGGAGGGTCCCAGATCACCAATTCCAGTGCTAACCAAAGGAACAACCTCTGAAGAACTAAGGCAGGCATGTACTAACCAGAGAAAGGGCAGACGAGTCTGGACGCCAGCCACTGGACATCTGGCAGCGATATCTGGGTACAGTTTATATCTGCAGTGCATTGATGGTGCAGGGGTAGAACATTTCTAAACCCCCTCGTTGGTTCGAGTACTAGCATTTTTTTTTTTTTTAAATGAAGGCTTACAGCTGATTTTACACAGCACTGTAAAAAAAAATTATGTAAAACACATAATGCAACTTGATGCAGTAAGACGTTTGAATTAGATACAATGCTGACTGACGTATTTTGATAACAGAAAAGAAATGTCACAACAATGAAAGCAACAATTCCTGTCACTGATGCAATTATTTTTTTCTGTTGCTTGGAAGGAGAAAAGAGAATGTTTAAAAAGTCATTAGCATATCAAATGTATGTTTGTTTATAAATGACAAATGCTAATGGATAAGTTAGTCTAATAAGCAGAGAAACATTGTCTTCGCTTGTAACAGCCATAAGACTAAAATAACCAGAAAAAGAATATGCATGGACGAACATACTCTTGGCTTTTAAACTAGACACCATTCAGCTCAAATACGGTGGCAATCAACAAATGTTACAAAAGATGAGTTTTTTACATCACAGTGCAGCAAATAACTAACAATGACGATGACATAACAGCAAAAAAGTTCATACCACAGCAATTGCATAATTTTTTCATGATGCATGATTTCATGACGTATCAGGGAATGAAAAATTACGCATTTCTGTATTTGGAAATAATAGGGTGTCAAGTCAAATGTATTTATATACTACTGTACTGTACTAATGTTCACTTCTTACATTTTGAGTTATTATTTATTGTCATCATATTACATGTCAATAATACATAAAAAGTGTAATATCATTACCAAAAATGTTCTATTTTAAAATGCATTTTATTCCTGTGACGCAAAGCTGAATTTTCATCATTACAGCAAGATCCTTCAGAAATCGTTCTGATACGCTGCTTAATAAACATTTTTTATCAATGCTGAAAACACTGCTGCTTAATGTTTTTTGTCAGGATTCTTTAACGAATAGACAGTTGTAAGGGAACGGCCAGACTCATCCACCACCCAATCACAGCGATCACTATCGCCTGTCACCCATCCAATCGGGTCATCAAGCAGCAAGTTCAAAAGCACACACCTTCCTTGTCCGGTCTTGTACATATAAAGAAAAAAAACAAAAAGCCTACACTTACCCGTAATACTTACCTTCAGTGTTTCTCCTAGTTTCTGTACAGCTCCAGCGATCTCCTGAGCTCCCTGTCCTCTGAGGTGTGTGCTTATCTGACCGTTCCTAAAAGACAAAGATTGCCATTACTCACTTCAGTCATTCCCGTGAAACTCTCCAATGAACCATACATTCGCTCGAATCAGCTCCAGCCATCTGAGTCAATAAACTGTTTATATTTTATTTACCTTCTCTGTAAGAAGTCTATTCTGTTACAAAAGTTCATTTATTTTAAAATCAGGCGACATTTGTAACATTGTAAATATGATTATTGCCACATTCAGTAAATTAACGTGTTCTTGCTGAATAATAATAACAATCCTCAAACTCTTGAAATATGCAGCAAAATTAAAATAGCTTCCTCCATTTGTAGCTTTCATACTGCAACATATACCTTTTAGAATTGATAGATTATTATGAATGACAACTTTCACGTAAGTTAAAGCTGATGTATTTTATATGCATGCTTTGTGTAAGTAGTAGGATCGTAGACAGAATTTTTTTGTTTCGATTTTTTATTTATTTTTTCCTACAAAAAGATTAATTCAGATTCGTTCACTGACCCCTTTTGACTTCGATGCTGGATGCCTGGAGTTCACTACAATATCTATTGTGGCAATGCAGAAAATCACCCTGAAAACTATTTTCTGATGTAAAAATCTCTCTATAGAATCTCTATATAAGCCAAGTAAAAACAGCTATTGATATAAAGAGGGTTCTTTGTAGAACGCAAGGTGCTGACAAGAACCATCAAGAACCTTTATTTTTAAAAGCGCAATCATGTCACTTCTGTGGCGCCTGGGCAGATTGTTTGACAAATAGCTTCATTCAATCAGGCAAAGAGCAAATACCTTTAATATTTCAGAGGAAATTCATTTGATTTGTCTTTATAAATGAAAAAAAAAAAATCCAAATATCTCTTTCTTTAACAACCATCATTCACAGAGTACTGAAATCTCAGAAATCGTTCTCTTTTCACTTAGAAATAAGCTTAGTCTTAAATAAACTGTGCTAGCTTACCTTTTCTCACCCCATACTGCATACAGCAAAAAAATTGTGCTGGTTTAATATCGGGAATGACCCGCACTAGACACACACCTGTAATCGGCTTCAGATATTCACGTTTTTGCTGCATTGAGACGCAGTTTGTCGCCACTCAGGCCTAATGGGCGATTTGTTTAGATTTGCCAAACATATTTATTTCTCTTTGCAGGCAGAGAGTTCTGAGGAAAGTCTGTCCAGACTGTACATACACCCCAGTATGTGAAATTAAACACTGACCTTCAGATGGAAATTCAAAGGCAGTGAGTAGATAACAAATGAACGTGGTAGGGAAAGAGAGATCAGAAAGTAGTATGTAACATTATTCTGACACCTACACTCTCAAAGATATATATATATATATATATATATATATGTGTGTGTGTGTATGTATATGTGTGTGTGTGTGTGTGTGCACAGGCAAAAAGTGACGTGCACCTTTGGATTTTGTAACTTTGCATGCACAGTGCACTCAGCAGCACTATTGGACAGGATGCATGTAAAGAACGGCTGCACAGTTGAGCCTGCACTTTTTAAAGCAGATCACAATAACTAAAAATAATGTTAAAAGTAAATTGGTTTCGACCTATAATGTGAAATCACCTGCTGTAGCTGTTCTTATTTATACCACACCATTTGCACACTGAATAAAACAAAGTCCACCTTTAAACTGATATTTTTTTATAGTGTACATAATTAAATACGTTAATGTGTCTAAATATTATTTGAGGTCATGCAGCGTTTTAAATCTAAAGGATAAAATGTCTTAGCTATAATTTGCTGGTTTATGCTGGGTTTCCAGACTGCTCTGCTTAGAGGGTGAAGTTTATTAGTTCTAAAACCTATGATAATAATAATAATAATTCGACTCCTACCCACAATACAGTATACTGAAAATCTTTGTGGTCCAAAAATTATTTAGCTCAACAATATTTTTTTGAATATCTTCATACATAAAAAAAAAGAAAAAAAAATGCATCTGGGAGTTGAAGAATGATGGTGAGTAAATATGACAGATTTTTGGGGTCTGTGGAGGGTGGCACATAAATATAAGGTATATATTGTGACCTTTGAGAACTCTATGCATTATGCATGGATTATTCTGACATATTTGGAGCAGACTGACACATCTGCAGAAATGGTGTGTCCTCAAAAAGAACTTTAAACAGAAGTTGTACAGTTACGGACAGTTAACTTTTAGGTGCTGGATTTTGACCTTCTGTTCCCGCTTCTGTGATGAAATTTTGAACGTAGCTCAAAAGCTGAATAATGCATTTGAGCGCTCATAAGGCCCAGTCCATTAGCGCCTGTAATTGAACAACACGTTCTCCAATTATACATTTTCAATGACTAAGCGGAATATGGAGGGACTTCAGCAGGATGTGATTGATCCATGGCAGACACCTTTAAAATGCTAATTCTAAACTTTGATGTTGAGAGTTGCCAGGTAAATCCTTAGTACAGATGTCATAAATTAGATTCAGGGATCCTTTGAAGGTTCCCAAACATCTTTTTTTATTCCAAGCCAAAGCAGGTTTAAAGTAAGTCTCTCTTTCATGTCCAGACCTCTTGGCGTAAGTCCCTGGCCTTTACATTTTATTATAGATGACAGATAAAAATAATTCATTAATTAATATAAGGTTGGCGAAGAAGAGCAGGATTCATTTCACTGCATTTACAGACTCGCGATCTGAGCGGCCGGCTCTCTGACGGAAGTTTTCAAACACTGGCATTGTTTCATTTAACATTGCCAGAACATCCTACTGGGACAGAGTTGGAACTTCAAACTGATGAAAGCCTCTAGAACACTCTGCGAATCGTTCTTTTTCTGCTGCCGCTGTCTGGTCTCTAGAGGTGGGAGCATCCAAAGACAGTTGTTTATCTCTGCTAGGCCCCAAGTGAACTTTTTGAAAGTTCTTCAAAGTCAACATGAAATCAAAATTGACTCTACAATATATACCCGTGACACATGTTCTTCAACTTACTGTAAATGATTAATATGTTCCAAAGAAATAAAATGTATGTCTTTATAATCTTTATTAAATCCAATAAACCTCTGCTGCTGAAAACATTGATAAGCTTTGCTTTTCACAATCCAGTTCAAGGTTATCTTGAGTCACTTAGACCCTGTTGGTAGATGCCAATTTAATAACTAATATTCTGTTGTATTCTACTAAAGATGAAGTATGAGATTTTTGCAATAATAATCAATGTATTTCACATTTTCATTTTCAGAAATATGTAAATAGAAGTTGTCATGAAACTCTAGATGGTGCAGGTTGATGGGTCATTAATGTAATTTAATTCCCATTTACTAAATTAAACTACTTGGCACAAGCTGATTGGTTCATGTTGCATACACAGCCAATGAGCTTATAGTTCTTTACATTTAAACGCTGGTTAGCATTCGCTAGACAGAGCACTTAATGGCACATTCTACAGTTCCTCCAAATCCCTCCACCTTTCCCAGCTCTGCCTGTATTTATCTGAAATGGATTATTATACAGGGACTTGTCATGATAGAAATATATGTTTTGTAAATGTTAAACAAAATAAATGTTTTTTCATATACATTTTACTATGTTTTTTGTTCCCAATGGAGTCGCCCTAACTGAAATCACAAGCATAGCTCTTATAAGTCTATAAAAGTGAAGACATGTTCTACAGGTAAAAGAAATTGTACAAACTCAGAAAATTGATTATTGTGTATATCAACATATATATATATATATATATATATATATATATATATATATATATATATATATATATATATATATATATATATATATATCATTTATTATCAAACAATTTATGCTGCCTCCGTGTATTATAGGTCTGTTTTGGATCATTCAAGATATGTCATATCATATACAGTAAATACAAAAATCATTGCACTCTTTTTGTAAAGACATTGTTGGTAAAATCTGAATAAGCAAACACTATGAAAATATATTACCTGTGCATGCAAACAATATAATTATAGTTCAAATATAGATCCTTGGAGTTGTTTTGCACTGCAGAATAAACCTTTCACTCATTGTGCTAACTCACAACCTGGAGTGTGAAATGAGTGTTGACAAGTCATGTTCTCATAGCCTCAAAAAAAAAAAAAAAAAAAAAACATTTGTTCAACACCTTTAGTTTAGGGACTATTTAAGGTGTCACACACAGGTATATTGCAAGAGTACAAAGTTAAAAGAACTAAACAAACTTAAATAAACAAAGGGAATGAGGTGTAGTTTTGATGAATTTGCTCATGTATATCTGCCATAAATTACATTTATTACCTTCGTGTGATTTAGTGTTATCGGTCCCTGATAGCAATAATAATATGTAACTTGGAGATGTGCTATCTCCCATTCCCAGCCTTGGATGACTCTGGCCATGTGAGACAGATGGCCTGCAGTATGCCTCTGTGTTTATCTTTATAATTTCACAAAGCATTTCTGAAAAGATTGGGATGCCACTTGATCACAGATACAAAGGAGTTTATTGGGTTTCAGCGGTGTAAATTAAGGATTAGAGATGGTTTGGATGTGATTATCTCATTGGAACCATAATCTAGAACATGAGAAATAATAGTAAAATTGTATCAAAATGCTAACATATAAAATGCACTCTGAAACAAATTTCCATTCTGGCTGACATAACTAAGAGTCAATAGCTATGCTTTACATAGCTTTCATGTTAACGCCAAATGAGCTCAATCTGAATTAAATTTCAATCGGATTGCAGGGCATGCTATAGACTTGAAATCAATTGAATTAACAGGAAAACAAATAAGCATGTAAACATTTGATTACGACTGAAAAAGCATATCACGACCCAGTTTGCAGCTCTCTTAGTATATTATACACTCCCAAATTGGTTTCTGCTTGTTTGAAGCCCTACACTAATGCTGGGTTTCGTTTGTATTCACAAATTGGAAATTTCAAATTCCTAGTAGGACCTGTTAACTGAACTCCTCTCCCATGTTGAGTTCCGTATTGGAATCTTGGAGAAATTTCAATAACTCCAACTTGTTGTTTATTAACACACAATAACACATAATGCTTCCTCTGCTGGTTGAAGTCATACAGTACCTACACCTGGCCGCGAAATATTCCTTCTCTCCTCCGCTCGTAAGTATTTCCTCATTGAATATGCCATTTCACTGGAAAATATGTCAGATTAGAGAAGTAAAATGGTTTATGAACGTTGTTTCATGTTGACTTTGGCTAACAACGCTGCTCAACTGACTGGAAAGTCACAAAAGTACTCGGTGGCTCATGACTGAACGGTGCTGAAAAACTTTCTTTTCCTCTAAAACCCCAGGAACAAAGCATCCAGTCTATCCACATAAAGCACAATGTTTAAACATTTCCCACTGGGCCTGAAACAGTACGTAGCACATTTCCCAGGCTTCAATTCGGCGTCAGTCTTACTGATTTTAAAAGTCATTGAACATTTTTCCCACCTGTCTTCCTATAAGTAAATTCATTCGCATTGTAATACAGTCATGTAATTGCTTACTTTGTTTTCCACCTCCGCCTGGTGTCATGCGCTGATGTATGCGCGGCGCTGGCCTCCATGCGAGCCGACGGCAGAGCGCCCAGTAGGGGCCTGCATTAAAGTCAGCCCTGTTGCATTTCAATGATAAAGTGAGCTAAACAGTAATACCTCCTCCACTGCCTCACAGCCAGACTTCTGTCGCATAACTGACAAAGCTATTACGTCTGACAAATGTGAGGGCAGGTCTCACAAACCCTGCTGCTAACCAAAATAACTCCTGTCTGCATTTACGGTACATTGCAATCTCTTCTTCCTCCCGCTAATTTAAAATCATCACTCTCGGAGACACATCCCCAAAACAGCCTAACAACAGCATAAGACCTTAAATGCCTTCGCTTCTTCAGTGAATTGTTTAACACGCTGTATAAAGCTGAAAATCCTAAGCAACAAAAGGCCGCCTTTGTGCTGGCTGTAGGTTATGACGACAGCAGACGCAGGGTATCCGCTATGCGTAAGATCGCATTCATGCCTAAAAATGACAGCTTGAGAAAAATTAATGAAGTAAAAGATTATCTCTCAAAGGTGATAGTTAGCAAGCCAGCTCAGCAGCAAGGAGGCTTGCGTTGCTGAGGCTGCTGGATTCGGCGCTCGTGGAGACCCGCAGTTCTTATCACAGAATACAGCTGACCGTGGCCATCACGTGAAGTTTTACACGCCACAGATAAAACATTCTCTCACGCTGTCAAAGCGAAGACACGCGGTAGAGATTTTTACATGTGAAAAAATGAATACACACCGCACTCTGATGAATGCTTTTGTGTTCGGGTTTGAATCACTATTGATGGTTTAACGTGATTCGCACAAGTGGGACGTGGTCATTTGAATTTATCTGTTTGCATTCCCATTTATATAGCAGGTACTTCAAGGATACATCTTTGCTTTCAGGAACAGGCTGTTATTGCAAAAGACATGTGACTGATGCACTAAATGATAATGCTACTGGTAGCTTTGCAGGTGTTATTGTTAATACAAACGTCCCTGGCAACCGAATGTTGCAGGTGTGTGATAATTTGCTATATACAGTACATTTTACACACCTATCCCTGCAGACAATTAAATGATCATTTATAATGCGGTGCACTGTGACTCACTGATACATGTCTTTTATTTAGAAGCAAATATCAGTCATTTCCGTTTTCATAAAGTTTTATGAAAGGTGTTGCTATTTTTAAATGCATATTCACTCATTTCCTTTTTTAGAAAGGATGCATTTATTTGATCAAAAAATGCAGTAAAATCTAGGCTATATGCTCAATGATAAAGTGAGCTAAATATTAATGCTTCCTTCATCACATGCCTACTTTAATGGTTGATGGCCTCATGTGTACTGTATGTATTTTAAGCCTACGCTTATCTCATTATATGAATATAGTGTAATAATCCGTTCTTTCTAATACAGAGAGCATCAGAGAATTCCTTTGCTTGCTGAAAGTGTCATTAATTCACTTTTCAAATGCTAAACAGCCTTCATTTGTTGTCAGTGTCTTCTAAAAGCAAGTCCCATTACGATCGTGACAAAGCAGTCACCTCATGTTTGTATCACAGTTTCACCACAAATCTAAGTTTCATAAAAGACACGGATAATGAGAATCACAGGTCAAGCTGTCTGCCTGATTAGATACTTTATGATTTGAAAACGGAGATAAGCTTATTCCAAAATAATCACAATGTGAAACTATCATTAGAACGCTCCATCACGATTACCCACAATGCAGTGATAAAATGTATTTGGAAACTGATGGAGGAGGATAAATATATTTTTCAAGGAATATTCAGATGAAACTGAATATATTTACTTTTTTCATATATACATCGCTCCCTCATCTTCTTGTATACAATTCATTAGTGTAAATTATTCTACGCTATGCTGGAAACAGATCTCTCTCACAACATCTATCGAGAAAAGACATCGAAAGTTGAAGAACTTTGCGCTTGTTTTTATCAACTTGTACGCTTAGATATGCTATAAAATACTACCATTTCCGCAGTACTTGCGAGGATGCATATCAACCAGTCGTTTGCTTCTCCAAGAATTTCTGAAGCTGGAGTATTTATTTATTATTTTTTTTTACACTGCATTCTATTCCTACCCTCCATCCTGTTCTCAACATATTGTGTTTGTGCAGGACGAGCAGCATTTGCAGGTCAGGTAATCATATTTCAGGGAGCGAATGAAGTGGGTCTAACAGGCAGCAGTTAGAAAAATCAATTTCATGTCACTCTCAGTGCCCTATGATTCAGTAAGGTACTGTATGTTATGTGTAATTGTCTCACTTACATAGCATGCCCGCTACCTTCTGTTGTTCCCTCCAGCAGTCTCTGAGCAACACGGAAGCTGATCTTTAAAGATCCTGGCATATATGTGCACCCCGGATCGCGGTACAGGTGACTCTAATTGCTTAAATAAGCTGCTTTTGCAGAGCATTTCTGCAGCTCCTTGTCAAAAATACTGTGTATATTTTCAAACTGGTCTTTATTTAAATAATTCATTTGGATGCATTTAGCTTTTATAAACAATGTTTGAGTTAGAGTTATTAAAATAGATATCTGTCATTTCAGGTGCTCGATTTAGACAGCATTAGGGTTAAATTATTAAAACCCTATTCAGAGACTATAATTATTTCTCAAGGCACATTTTAGTGTTTGTATTATTCCAAAATGCATTTTTTGTGTTCAGTCGGTTGAGTAGTTGTAATTATTTTTCACAATCTCAATTTACCATTACAGTAAAGTAAAGTGACTTTCATTATAAACCTTTAATTTGAATTTGAATGAGTGAATTCAAGTTGGCTTGTTCAAAAGAAAATAAAATATCTCTCTCTATATATATATATATATATTTTTTTTTTTTTTTTCTCAAATAGTGTTATAGTGTCAGTTCACAGTGCAGCTTAGCAGTATAGCAAGTATGTCAACCATATTTCAGGATGTGCACAAGGCACTGACCACCATTGTGAGATGGAGAAAGCAAGGAAAAAGCTTTCCAGGACTCAGCTATTGGCTGTCACCTGAGTACACCAGGTGCAAGAAGATTCTTGGACCAGTGAGTGCAGGAAATTCCCTGATGCTTTTCCTTCATTTAGCATATGATTCATCTTGGGTTGTAGCTAACATATGTTGACCCAGATGAACGGAGTAACACATATACGCTTCTACAAGATACACAAAGATATAGTTTCAAAAGTATATATAGTTTTACAAATAGCATTACTTACACTTTGGATTGGCTGACACTTAAAAGTCTCTGTGAAATCAAACTGTCGGTTTTTATTTTGTTAGCTTACATCGCTATTTTACGGTGAACAATTCATCTGGTTGCCTTCGTAATCTTAAATCCAAATCTGAAAATGTTCCTTTTCTTCTAAAAATGACGGGCGTTCTCTTCTGATGACGCTAGTTTGACGGCTTTGTTAACATCCTTAACGCCCCCTCTCTAACTGTCCGTGTTCATTTCTGGAATATAATTCACTACTTAACTACATCCAATCAATTTGCAGTAAAACACAAGCCACGCCTCTCTATATTTTCTTCATTCAATATTCTGGTTTCTCTTGAAGTACATCACGATAAGGAAATAAAGTACAACTTATAATGGTTTATAATGACCACCTATATATTACCGCTTCTCACAGTAATAACAACAATAACACGGCAGCGCATACTGTATTCTCTCACATCTCAATATCCCAAACAGTCTTTTTTTCCACAGAAATGCAGACCACCAGCCATGCATTCCCAGAATCCCTGCACCGCTAATAGAGGGAAGAGTCGCTGATCGAGCTCTGCAGGAGATCAGTTCATCCTGCCAGCAACGCCTGAGCCCTGTCACTACCGAGATCACCCACGGAAATGAAAGCTATGTCCAAGACAACAGCTGGTGCGGCCGTGAAAGCAATGACACGGGCTATACCAGCACTCCAGGCGCTAAACCCCTTGGTGCAGACACCATGCACTCCTTTGCCAGCCTGAGCAAGATGCCAGCGCCCATGATGTATGCGTCCGGGCTGCCATGAGAGAATGACCATGGCACCATATTATAAATTCATTAGAATGGGTGGGAGGGACATGTCGGGACTGGCAAATGAGGTGGGCAGAGACAGATGTTGAAGCTGCTAAGAGTGGATATTCACTCAATACCAGCTCTTTTTCGAGGTTCTGGCTGTCTGCCAGACACAAGGACACAAATGCTAGCTGTCTGAAATCTGGGCTGGCAGAGGCGCTTTAGGATCCAAAGGCACCTGCCGAAAACGTTTAGTCACCTCCGACGCCGCCGTCGCATTGTGGTTTGCAGCGATGCTACACGCCGAAGGCTCACAACGTAGATTCAGACATTTTTGCAGGCTGACTATCAGGGGTGAAACAGGGCTCTGTGCGGAGTCGTCACAGTTCTGTGACGAGGGATTGGGGTAGGAGAAGGAGCCATTAGTCTCTAAGAGACAGAACTGGCTGTGTGAGAAAGGAACAGCTGAGCTGAGGTGCTGGGCAAACGCAGTCAAGCAAAGATACAAAACTGCTGCCCTGAAATACAGAGTTAATATACAGATCAAGAGGGAGAGCATATACAGTTGAACAACAGACTGGGTCAGTATCTCTCTCGGTGCCAGAAATTCTGCAACTTTGTGTAATGAAGGATCATTTGAATTGGAAAAAGCTGCCGTGTTGGGAATGATATATACAAAACTGTACTTTCTATGTTGGTAGCTGCTTCATTTAAAAATATATAAGGGTGAAATATAGTCATATGACCTAATAAAAACAGGTTGCAACAAGAACTAGAAAAACTTTAAAACTATAATTTTATTTTGTATTAAGCACTACTGAAATATTTGACTCCTATTGGTCAATAACAGTATCCCAGCTAGCTAATAGATTGAATAGAAATATTCCTTTTAATCACCATGGAAATGTTACTTATGAACGTTCTGAAACAAGCAGTCCAATAAAAAGAATCCATGAACATAAAATACATTAAATATATGCATAAGGTTTTCTACCAATGAGAACAACATCAAAGACTAGGATAATCTTCTACTAATATTACTGAAATAACATTTGTTCATAAAATTGAATTACAGTCAAAGTTTGAGAATCGCCCTTTAGCTGGGATTCAGCTGTCTCATACAGGTGAAGATGGTGGCTGGGAAATGATGCAACAGGATGTGCTGAAGGTTCTAAAACCTAAAAAAAAAAAGAGAGTTTTTATTGCTGGAATGATTATTAATCATGGTTTCATATCAAAAAAGAAAAGGTTTAAAAGCTCATAAACTGATAATAATGAATGCATTTA
>NC_056704.1:2795321-2858729 GCF_018831695.1 Puntigrus tetrazona | reverse complement strand
CCTACTAAACTATTTAATGTCAGTGAAATTAATGCTACAGTAGAGTCAATACACACAGAAATCTGAACAGCCTCAAATTACTTTTCAGACACAGCAAGAAACAACAAAAGAACTAGACACTCAAACATAAACCAGCCATGATTCCATAGAAAAGGCAGGAAAACATGCCCTCCAAAAGTCCACAGATTCCACCCAAAGAAAAAAGTTACCCACGAATTTTCAGATAAGCAACTCTTCATTTCCTTCTGCAAGTCAGTAAAACAACTACAGAATCCTCCAGCACAGTATTAGATAAAAGCAGGTATCTACCACTGCTGCCTTAGAAATAAAAAGCCATCCAACCCCTGTAGAACATGTGGTGTGTCTGTTGAACAGCAAGTTGACAGTACAAAACTGACTCTGTAAAAGAAGAGAGCATCCAGGCCACAAAAACATTCAAAGTCAGATCAATGCTTTTCAAGCAGAAGAGATCATAGAGACTTCTTGGCTCAAGAAGTCAAGAAGGTTCCTTCTCAGACCACATAAAGATCCCAAAAGTGACCTCTGAGCTTTAAGGTAAAAACATTTAAGGTGCCTAAGGGAGAGAAGCCAGATACAATACAAGCAATCAGCATTAGAGCAAACAGTCATAGACACAGGAAAAATAATGTCTCTCAAGTGTCCACATGAGTCAGGGCGTGCTCAAAAATCCACCAGGGCTGAAGTGAAAATAGAGAAAAAAGAGGGAAATGAGACAAAACCCAGCATGACACCAAAATTGAGGTCCAGTTGAAGAAGCAAAGACAAACATCATTTATGAGCCACCACCTGTGGCACCACCACCATCAGTTGAGATACATCAAATACAACCAGCATTATCAACAGAGATACATCAAGGACAAGGGGAGACATCTGTCATTCAATCACATCAAGCAGGAGAGAGAGGAACACGCCCAGATTCATGAAGAGAGGATGGTCACTCAGAGCACAGTTCAACAACATAGCACCTCAACAAAAAAGTAAATTTCAAATCAAAAGCAGGTAGTGCCTCCACCATGCCTCCAAGCAGAGAGGGAGGCCATAAAACAGTCAGTGCAGAAAGATGAACAAAACAAAACAGAGATTACAAAAACAGCAGAATCTGAAATGAGTGCATCAATGATAACTGAAAGTTCTTATGCACAAAAATGTGAAGAAATTAAAAAATTGTTGTGTTATATCCAAGAGTTTGAAGGAACTACTGCAAAACTAAACCCAAAGTCATTACAAACTATGCTGAGATATCATTCCTGATTGGCTGGTTGGTTCTGAAGAGAAGGCTGATTTGAGCCAATCTCAGTACAACAAGCAAAAAATGAGAGAGGTTGTAATCTATTTGCAGAACCTTGCCCTGGCTAAACTACATTTTTTAGAGGGAAATTTGTCCGTTTCAGAGACAGCAAAAAGTGAGTCATCACAGGAAAAGAAAATAGTGGGTGGAGCCACACAGAAAATATCTAAGATTACTATTGGTTCAGCAAAAATAGAGTCTCAGAAGAAAGTAGTGGAGAGAAGAAGACAGAGAGCCAGAGTGAATCAAAGATATCAGAGCTCAAAATGCCACCTGAGCTAAGAAATGCGTACACCGCCCACTCATTCATCTGTATTGAGTCCACCAAGAGGACAGACTCTCCATTGCAAGTTACTCCTTCACCTCTCTCTTACAGGTCGGGCACCACACCAACACCTCCACCCTGATGGTCTGAAACACCAACACGCCTAAACCAGTCCACACCTCCCCTACAATGAGTGCGTGCTCTGAGAAGCTGGCTAAACTAAGAGATACCACAGCCAAACTCTCACAAGGCATGACTCACCACCCATGCCTTTGCCAGAGTACATGATAAAGGTCCAAACGGATTTGGAAGGGTCTCGCTCATCCAGCTGTTCAGAGATTACCTTTGAGACTCACATGATGGAATCATCCTTGACAGATGTCACAGATATCCATGGAGACTCTATGATGACTGTAAAAAGATAAGCAGAGTTCTTTGAAGAGGCTCAAAGCAGGAGGTCTCTCGCACATATATAATCATAAAGACCCTATTGACATCCCAGAGCGTCTTGGACCAGATACAGAAGATAATGAGCCAGAGATCCCAAAATCCATTGATGTCCATGAAAAGAATGTTAGAGGACTTGCCCAGGGTTGACCTGACAAAGCTTGTTAACAAATTTGAGTCTCCACAGGCTAAAGTTTATGTCCAAGGAGCCCATTGTGATTACTGAGAGACTGGGAAGTGACACAGAAGATGCTGGAATCTGAGAAGAAGTCATCTATGGTGGGAGGACATACCAAGCTTTGATATTAAAGCTCTCAAGAATGTCTTTGAAATGGGTGATCACGCCCACCAGTACCTAAGGGAAGAGAGAAGAATCTTGAAAAACAAGAGGAAGCACCTGACGGATTCTCTCAAACTAAATCTGTAACTGAGCACTTCTCCACAGTAGATGAGTTTGGAAACACTGTAACAGGCTTAAAGACTGAAACAAGCTCCCCACTCTGAGAGTGTGACAGCCCGTGGTGATCCACCAACTTATGCAGAAGTAGTAAGAGGGAATGTTTCCTGTCCTGGATGTTTCACCAGAGGCCTCTGCAGAAGAGTTACTAAAGAACTTCCAGCAGACATGGGCAGAGAGTGAAAATGTCTTCAAAACCTGGGCTTCACTGTGTCTGAGCAGCACAGATCACAGACTGTTTCACACCAACACCAGACTGTGGTCACCGGTAAATCTATGTGGCCGAGCATGGAAAGGTTAACAAGAGTGCAGAGTGATAACTAAAACGGTGTGTTTGCATTTGACAAATAGTGATGCTTTAGGCATTCCTGTCTGTACTTTTGTTTTGATCTTTTAGTTTGTGTTCATAATAGAGTGGTACTAAACTAGAGTGGTCAAAGTATGAGATATGAGTATTATTTTGTTAGAATTGATGGAATTTTTGTAGTATTGCCCATTATATATAATGAGACTGTGCTGAGGTCCTGATGTAATGTTTGCATTTGTATTGCGCCTCCTAAATTACTAAACTACTATACTAACAGCTTTCTTATTTATGTTTTTAAAATATCCTAACTTAACAACAACTGCTCATAAAAGCATAATGAAACTGTTTGTCCATGTGAGTCTGTGTATGACTGTGTGCTTACACATTTAAAAACATTTTCTGATGCTTGTCTCTCTCTGACAGAAAATACGGGTGCCAGAGTCCGAACTGTGTCGGGTATGTCGGAAGAGGGTGTATCCCATGGAGTCTCTCATAGCAGACAAACAAAACTTCCATAAAAGCTGTTTTAGATGTGCCCACTGCAGCAGCCAGCTAAGGTAGAGGTTTATTTTACATTAATCCTGAATGTTTTAATTTGTTACAGTGTAGAATAAGATGAAAAAGTTGTACATACATCTATGCACTTTTATGCAGCATTGTTTTTATGTGCCTTACTACGCGTTTCATCACAGTTTCAAAGAGAAATGTCCACTGAGTGGCTCTAAAACACGGGTTCAATATGTGAACCTCCAGCTAATTTTTATTACGTTGATATAGGCCAGTGGTTCCCAACGGTGTGCCATGCACTAAGGGATGCCAGAGATCTTTTGAGGGTGCCACCAAAATTTCAACAAAATTTTTATTAAGGCAGAATCAGTGTAAACAGTATTCTCATATCATCTAGGACTAGGTATAAGGTGTTGTTGCATGCAAACTCTAAATGAAACAAATAAATAAATAATAATAAAAAAGCTACGGAGATTTTAAATATCTATTTCCTTATAAAGGTGCCGGAACTTTTGAAAGGCTTTCTAAGGGTGCCTCAAACAAGAAAAAGGTTGGGAACCACTGATATAGGCTGTGTTTATATCCAGAGAATATGCTCTACACCAAATCCAACCCCTAAACAAATGCTGAAGCTGATACAAAAGCATTTTTGATACAACCCTGTCATTTCAACCCTCTTTCATGTAGATTTCATATGTTTGTCAAACCATGGTTACGCATGATTCAAAACTATCTATGAAAACCATAGATATGAAGCTGGATATTTGTGATGCAAGCATTCCAAAGCATCAGTTTTCAAATATCCCAGCATATTAATATTTCTTTGAAGTCACGTGATATTCTTCAAGTAATTGTGTGAAAATTATGCTTCATTAATCAAAACTCTGTAAATTTGTGTTAAAAAATAAGAGTTTTACTGCCACTGGTGTGTCTTTTGGAAACTGCAGTGATATGTACTTATTGCCACGTTTTTTGTCTCGCTAAAAGTGCACAAAGGTACATATATGCCATGGGACAGGTAGGATTTGGGTGTTATTGGTATGTGAGCTGTTGTAATACAGCCATCTAGTTTAAATCAGAATCAAATATGACATTTGTATATGGCTGAGACATCATATTTGTGCTTCTCTTTCTACTTCAGTCTTGGAAATTATGCTTCTCTCATGGACCGAGAATGTACTGCAAGCCACACTACAAACAACTTTTCAAGTCTAAAGGCAACTATGATGAAGGATTTGGAGAAAGGCCCCACAAAGAACTTTGGAGTACAAAGAATCAGAACAACTCATCAGAGACAAACAACATGAAAAACAACCCTGTCAATTTTAATGTCAAAGTAGCTCACAGTCCACAAGAAAATGACCCCAACATCACAGACAGCATGATTCAAGAAAAGACGCAATGATGACATTAAGAAGTCAGCGAATAAAAATGGCAGTTGTGTGGCCACCCTTAGTGATTCCCAAAAAGTCATTTAATTTGGAGGATGAAATAAGGTAGTCAAACCTGTCTGGCCCCCTCAAGTTGAATCAGAACTCTCAGGTAAGGATAATAATGAACCAGCAGTAAATAAGAAGCAAACTGCAATTACAAGTGGAAACTGTGCAGAAAATGGTGGAGAGCTTATGCCAGAAAAATCATCTACAGATGCTAAAATAGCTCAAGAGACAGAGAAGCCAACACCAAAACCTGAAACTGCAGAGGGGGAAGAGGATGCCAGTGAAATGGGCAAAGCCATTGAGCCCTCCAGCGAAAGCCAGCAGAGCACAGAGCAGAGAAATAACGAGACAGCTCAAGCAACTGAGACAAAAGAAGGAAGTGAAATGAATGGTCAAAAAGTTGAGGAGTTGGAGAATGGTGTCGCAGAAGGATCTAAGATAGAAAAGGAAAGTGACAAAGCAAATGACACAGATGAAACTGGTACTAAAGAAAGTGAAAAGAAAGTGCAAAGTGAAGTAAATGAGGGAGCAGAGGTAAAAGTGACAGTGATAGATGGTGAAATATCAAATGGCCAAACAGCCAATGGAAATGCACAACAATAATAATAATAACAGCAACCTAATATTGGACAACAAGGCCAGTTTGGAAGGAACTGATGAAATTAAAGAAGAACCCGAGCTGCTGGACTTCTTGTCAGGGCCACTTCCTGCTCAGGATCCATTTAAAGAAGAGGACAACAGTGAGATGAGGGCTTCTAACTTATTCCAACAGTTCCAAGACGACAGCTCTGTCTCATCACGTGCCAAATACTCACATGATATAAAAGAGGCAGAACAAGAACAGCTCAAAACTAAAACATTGGTTTGCACTGAGACAGATGACAACCCAAAGTTTAGTGCCTCACGTTTCTTAGATGACATATTTGCAGGTTTCGATGACAGTTCTAGTTTGTTTCCTGAATTTAAGGATGGCATTTGTAGCAAGGAATCAGCTTCATCTCAACTGGATGACCTTCTGGATTTTTGGAATAGAATCAAAAGGGGAGTTGGGCCAACACACTGAGGCGGAAATGAGGAAGAAGCCGCTCAATAAAAATGACACCAAAGATGCTGGGCTGCTGAGTGAAGCCAGCAGCCTCTGGCAGGATGAAAATGACTTCTTGTCCGTAGAGGATCAAATTAAACAGAACCGATATTATGATGATGACTGATGAAAAGCAATAATTAACACTGTTTAATCTGCCATACACTCATTTATACACAATCAAAGCTTCTGTCAACATCCTTTAGAACAGTATCAAAGCTCTGTTCATGGAGAGATGAATGTTAGCATGCTCGTATTGAATTTTATACTCAGCTCGCAGCAGACAGCACATTTAAACACAATCGGAACCTTTTAAAAAGTTTTATTTAAAGCACCTGGTGTGCAAGATAAATTGGGGAAATATGATAATAGTGTTTTTTTTGTTGTTGTTTTTGCTGTAAACATTTAATTCAGAATTCATGTATCTTTGCCTGTTTTCCATGCCTGAAAGTTAGCAGATACTCTTTTACTTTCTTTCTTGAACATTTATAAGAGGTTATTTCTGCTTTTGTTTGATAGAATTCTTGACAGACTGTCTGTCATAAGGTGGTTAGAATGAATTGTTTCTATTATACTGCTACTGCATTGAATAAAAATGTTTCTGGAATTATCTGTATAATCTTTTGTGTTTCATCAGCATCATGATCATTATTTTTCATATGAAAAACATGATCGATGTATAGCCAAAAAAAAGTTAATTAGTAGTGAGTTGAAAACCTACCTATAATTCAGTAGTCAATGGAATTAAATGCTGTTAAGATAACACTTTATAACTAGTTACTGTTCTGTAAACTGTCAATGGAATGAAGTATTTTGGTAATATTGCCTTTGGCTACTTATAGTTTTACAGAGTATCAAAGACAATAGCCACTTTACTTTTTTACTTCAGTACATTTGCGATGAGTAATGCAATTACTCCTTTCCATGTATGCTTTAGAAACGGCAGAGAATTCAATTCAAAATCACAGCAAACACTATAATTTGACTATGAATACATAATAACAATAATAAAAAATAATGATAATATAAAGTGGTATTGTGTATGTGCAGTAGCCTTAGTCTATTATGTACACTGGCCTAACCAATCTAATCTAAATAAGTTATTTACCTTGTAGTTACCATATAGTTTAATCCACAGTATGTAATTTTTAGTATATTAAAATTTACTATGTAATTTTTTAGTATATTATAAAAACATCGAGCGAGTTGCTGCTACGTATAATTACTCATAATGGTTTTTAAAGGGTCATGAACAGTGTTGCCAGATTGGAAATGTCCAAGTGTAGTTGAAAATTATTGCATTTGGAAGAAAATTGTCGTTCGTGAGGTAGCCTATGTATCTAGACCAACAACTTTTTAACACAACCTGCAAATTACCACAATAGATAAATAACAAGTGTACGTAAGTGGAAGGTCCAAACTGTTGATGGGGTCCGTTTGAGGTACAAATTTGATGGCGTCATCGCTGGCTTTGTCTATGTAAAATGTTTGTGTGTTCAAAATTTGCTAAATGTACACAAAGGTGAGTGCTTCTTAAATTCATCTTTCAAGTCGCCTTTTTGTCTTATCCCGAATCACTACGGTATACTTATAATAAGCGCTATAATCGAACTATTGTAGCCTGTTTGGGTCATGACCGCTGCGGAGTAACACATACCTGCGTGAATCGCCATAGACAAAAACTTGGAGAAGTAGCTCCGGTTGGAATGTTTTTCTTCCGCGGGATGCGTGCAATTCCGTTTATTAACCGCTAGAGCGCCCAAAATTAACATAGATAATGCTTCTTTTGGAAGCAGAGCACGGTAGGCATAAGATCCACAGCCAAGTGAGTTAGTTTAGAAGCCCTGTGATTAAAATGACCAGCATTTAAAAATACTAAATTATACTAAATTATCGTACATCATATTTTTTTTCCCATTAGTGATCGTACTTCGTACAGAGGTCTAGTTATCGTATGCATGTATGGCAGCACAGTCATGAACCCCCTCTTTCAGCACCGGCTAACTCTTACTGCAGTACCATAATAAAAAGAATAGATATTTTTATAAATATATATTTTTTCAGATATTTTTATAAATATATATTTTTTACACAAGTACAAATAATACAAACTTTACATAAAAAGAGGTGATATTATATGTAAAGCACCATTTATAACAATACAAAATTGCGACATCATCACAATGAAGATTTTAAACCCGGAAGATGAAAATATCTAAAAACATTTAAAATGATCCGATTGTAGCAATCCAACAACCTAATTTATCCATATAGATTAAAAATAATAGTTAAATAACTTTGTATAGTTAAACAACAGTCAAATACTGTTAAAGTTGTTAAACTCAGAATAGATTATACATTTTAAGATATATATATATATATATATATATATATATATATATATATATATATATATATATATATATATATATATATATATATATATGTGTGTGTGTGTGTGTGTGTGTGTGTGTATTTTAATATTTGATAGGTGTGAGGTATCTTGACCCGTGTTTTGTGGAGAGAGGTTGCAGTATGAAGTGGAGAATGTAGGATGGTCAAGTGAGCAGCAGGGTAGGTTAGCAGCACTGATTCGCCTTCTGCGGGCGGGCTCCTGATTGGACAGCGCTCTATAACTCGCCGCAGCGCACCACCTCGCAACCATTCGACCGCTCGTTCGATACGCCGCGCGTTCGCATCGTGCTCTGAAGAAAACTGGCAGGATTTCACGAATGCAGAGAATCTGCCCGAAAAGGTAGGCTCGCGTTGCGTTGCCTCGTTGTCCATCACCTAGCGTGTCGAGCGTCTGCGTTTGTGCAGCGTCCTATTCTTTAAGGTGACAGATACCTCGCTCCAAAGAGTCATGTGATGTTATGTTCGGCTTTTGGGGGAAAAGGAGCGATGCATAAAGCGTGCTTTGCGTATATTTTGGATCCATTACCAGGCGACCATCATTTAATCTGTAAATATTGTAAAACGTGAACGCTGTGATATAATACAGCCTATACGTTTTATAATACAAAGTTAGGCTATGGCGATTTTAACGTTTGCTTTTTAAAAACGTAATTGTTATGTAAACCGTTGGCATGCAATTTAAGAGACCATGCAAGACTATGGTATACTAGTAACTAGTGGGTAGCTACAAGTACTAATGAATTAAATTCTATCTTAAATACTGTCCCTATAACGAGTGTCTATTGTCACTAGTAACATCTGGCAAATGTTGCTTTTGATATCAACTATATACTTGTTCTACAACCTGTCTAAGTGAGCCTACTAGTAATTATTAGTCAATATTACTACTTAATATTTAGTTAGGCTGTTTTTAGTTAATGGTCACACCCTCTTATGAATAACATATCTCAGGGATGGGCAACTTCAGTCCTGTCCTGCAGAGTTTAGCTCCAGCCTTAATGAGATACACCTGAACCATCTAATCAAGGTCTTCAAAATCACTAGAAAGCTACAGGGAGGTGTGTTTGATTAGGGCCGAGCTAAATACTGGAGGACAGTGGCCCTTCAGAACCGAAGTTGCCCATCCCTGATCGTGTATGACTTGGCTTAAGTGTTTAAGACCATCACACATCTTTTTTTAGTGTTTCTGAATAAATAATGCAAGTCTAAAACAATCTCTAAATTTACCACTTCCTCCCAAAAACGTGTGTTATCATCATCTTCCTTCATATTCCACAAAACGTGGACATATATGGTTTAATTGGCTTAATTGTTGTTTTTCGTGACCCTTTAAAAGGATTGTTCATTCAGAATTTGGAAATTTTATTCACCTTAATTTCATTCCAAATCATAACATTTTTTTAGCTGATTTGACAAAATTAGACCCCATTGACAACAAATTGTCAGTAGTATAATCAGTATTGCGCACATCTCTGATTGGTGCTATTATTATTTCAGAGTTTTGTTTCTGATTGATGTTAAGTACCTGGTTTAGAGCGTTTTGATATGAGCACTGCTATCCATCATGTTTGCCGTTTGAAACGCTTATAGATCTTACCTCTGTCAGTCTGTTACCTTTTGTTTAATGGAGAGAGATTATTTTTTCATGAGGCCAGGGCCCTCTCCTAATACTGTCAGCTGTATTTTTTTGCCATGATTTGGATGGTTGACATGCTTTTGATTATGTTCTTTGGGAATTAATTCTGCTGATCTAGCTATCGCACCCTCCTGCATAAACCAGGAAACTTTTGAGGATACTTTAAAGTTGTACTGTAGCTATTTTAAGTGCGCGTGAGGGCATCCTTTAACGTTGACTTTTCCATGAAATAGTCATGACCCTTAATACGCCTGGCCCTTATCCTGAGGCCCTGATAATGTATGTCTACTGCAGCTCCTAAGATCTTGTGTAATTGCACATCTATAACACAGTGATGTGATGCATGCATGATTGACATTTATTAGGCTTTCTCAACGTTGACCACAACACATCTCCTTATTGACGCACAGTATAGTATAAATAGATCATCAGTGTTTTTGTTTTTGCATATAGTGATATTTCATAGTCGCTGTGAGAGGTATACAATCCAATTAATTTGACTCCGCCCCCTGACTTTTTTGTTCCTGAGAAATAAGTTTACTGCAGCGCTGCAATATAATGTCATCGTATTAGTGTGTGTGTGTGTGTGTGTGTGTGATTTCTGTAAGTAGAGCAGCTTCTCTCTGAGCTGAGGGAGAACAAACCCACTTGCATACCAATCACATTTTCTTGTTTAAGCATCTCTTATTCACATAAATATTTAAATAGTGGAGAGTGTCTTATTTCTGAAGTGCAGTTGAAACTGTCCTGGTTTAAATCAAAGCAGTTATTAGACGGAACCCAACAGGCTGCCATTGAAACGGAATGGAAAAGTTTCTGACCACTTAAACATTTGCATTTGATTCATCGCTTCTGACTGATTTAAAATGTAAAAATGTAAACTTTGGGAAAATGTAAGTGTTAGTGTGGGATTCGAACTGAACTGACTGCTAATGTGTTGTTTCCTTTTTTTAATTGTCAGTTAATTTCCGTGAATTTAAGTTGCATTTGTTGTCAGAACTGTGTATGTCGTGTAATTTTATGTTATGAATTACCCCAAAAATGTTGTCATACAGACATTTTGAAAATAAACATCATTATATATATATTTATTATATAACATATTAATAAAAAAGTTTGCAATACCACATAAAATATATTTGCTATTTGATTTATTATATTTGCTATTTTATTTGATTTACACGCAGTTTATTAGCTGCATCTATGCTCACTTTTAGGGGGGTCTGCGTGTAAGTTATGGTATGGTAATATGGTAACCACAAGCCTGATTTAATTTGTACTGTAAATGGACAAAAGCCATGCTAAAATCCCACTGGAAATTCTTGTGGGAATCTATGGCAAATTAGCCTTCCAGGTTTGGCCTACAATTGATGGCATGACTGTACAGCTCTACTACAATTAAACATCCTGTGGCGTGTGGCCAAATCAATTCAAATTCCAACTCATCAACAGAAATGGATATTCCTGGAAAGAACATCTTGCCAACAGCGGCGTGTTTTAAAATGGTTTATAGTTTTAGGTATAATTTCTATAGTTACGTAATATTGCATAATTATCATTTTAATTTTGGGCAAACAATAGGAGCGATCTTAAAAAAAAAAACGCCAGGGCTGCGAAAGATCATACATACACACGCTGCCTCAAGATTTATCATTAGCAAGTGAAGCAGTGCCAGCCATCTGTTTATTGATCAGTAAATCACAGAAAGCCTTGCGTTAGCAAACACAATTATACACATGACAAATATGCAGCCACTGAACCGAGAAATATGGTTTAGACTCTGGCAGACGTTATTTACTTTTCATTATAGATTGAGTCAAAAACAGAGAAGAAGGCTAGACAGCACTGACTATGATTGAGTTGTTTTAATGTTCATTTTTCTTATTTAAATAGCAAAAATGTATTTTTATGTAAAAAAATTAAAAACTAAACGTGAAAATAATTCATATTACGTGATTTTTGCTTAAAGGATCGCACCATTTACTGCAAAAAAAAACTACAAAGATATAGATGAAAACATTTTTGCAGTGCATTTACTAAAACTAATTAAGTTCTAGTGGCAGTAATGGTCAGTGAAAGCACCATGATAGTATTTCCACACACCATACTTCTCTCTCTGACTGACTGAATCTGTTGTGAATCAAATTATACTACATTTGCCAGAGCCTAAAACATAATAATCCCCTCCATCAGTATTCAGCTGCCTGTATGTAAATGGCAGTGTCCAGTTAGTGTAGTCTGTCTAAGACAGGTATGTGCATCTACCAACCCAGAAAACATGAAGAAAAAACAACCCAGTCATATTTTTTGGTAAGCAGCTCAGATTTAACTCCCTCTGTGACATAGATAGGGCATCTTATAATAATATTAGCTCCCTTAATCTGCTAGTTTCTGCCCACAGCGCTGCCATTTTAACACCTGGATTAGAAAAACTTAAATATAAGGAGGTCTAAAAGAGTTTTAGAGTCTTTGTATTTCTTTTGCTTTTGACCATCTTATATTTAAACCACAAATAAGAAGTTAGGGTTTCAGCTGCATCTGTCTGAGAAGGAAAAATAAAACGGCAGAGATGGATTTTATTAGGCTTTCAGTGTGCTCTCATTATAAAATAACTATAATAAAGTTTACTACTGCTAACAAATAGATTTTTGGTCAAAAACAAGCCAAAATTATTATTATTTTTACTTCTGCACAGTTGGTACAAATACATTGGTTATTGGTCAAAATAATTGGAAATTTATGAAAAATATTGGACGTATCCCTACTTTTTTTATGAAAAAATTGGGGATTTGGGCAGTTGTGCTCCAAAATGACAAAACGTATTATAAAAGTAAATAATTTAATTATATATTGATTCATCAAAATATAGAAAAGGTATTTGTAAAAAGCCGTTAGTTAATTAAATGAATATTGTATGGGTTTGGGATGACATTAGTGTGAGTCAATGATGACAGAATGTTTATTTTTGGCTGAGCTATCCCTTTTAAGGTTAAAGTAGAGTGACAAAAAGCTATAAAACAATCCTGGATGTATGTTTTTTAGGTTAATGACAATTTTAAGCATATATGCAAATTTACTGTTAGAGGGAGAGAGACACACATTCATAAAAGTGATGCTCCACTTCGTTTTGTCCAAGTACAATGCTGAAGGTTAATTACTGCATTTAGAACTGTTTGACTGGATGCCCCATGGCAACAGCAGAGTATCCCACAGCAACGGAAGACAGATGCTGTATTCCAAAAAGCAAAATGGTGCCATCACTTGGATGAATAATTACCAACCAAAAAGATGGTGGATACAGAACTGAAAAATGTGAATGTATGTGTATGTGAGATCATGTATAAAGCGTGCACGCGTTGACATTTATGTTTTATGACGCGTAATGGTTTTTTATACTGTACAACCTGTATGTACTATTGTCGTACACCAACCATACACCTAAACCTACCCCTTACAGCCTTTTTAATTTGAGCACATTGGCAGCGTCCTCATGAACCATCTTCAAATTATAATACCTCTGTCATACTCATGGCACTAAACAAATCTGTGTCCACATAAACCACAATTCCCACACTTTTATTTAAAAAAGTATAGGCTATCTAAATCAATGTGTGTGTGACTGCAGAAGTTGATCTTTAGCTTCCGTACTGTGGCATTTGCAGTATTTGCATGTATCTGACCTTTCTAAAGGAAAGGAAAAGGAGGCTGGTGTTGATCTGAAGCAAAGAAGGGGGAATCAAGATAAAGAAAAGATTATGTTTGTGTAGTGGAGACTCCTGCTTACCCATCTTGTAAAAACAAGGACCAAAAACTCATCTTTCTCTATCTCGCTGCCCTCTCTCTCCCCCAGGCTCCATGCTGTTTCTATTTGATGCACGTATTAATGAACACGTAACAATAATATTGTGAAATATTACTACAATTTGCATTCTACTACAAATATACTTCAAAATAGAAATTATTAATGGACAAAGTGGAATTTTACACCAGTCTTTGGTGTTACGTGATCCTTTAGAAGTCTTTTTTTAAACCTATTTCTTATTTGCTGATTTATTATCAATGTTGGAAACCATTCTGCCGCTTAATATTTTTGAAACGTGATACTTTTGAAACGTAAAAAGTTAGAAAGGAAAGCATAGTAAAATGTACAATTGTTTTGTAAAGCTTGGGGTCCGTATGTTGTTGTTTTTTTCTTAGTTTTTTTTTTCTTGAAAGATGTTACTTTTATTCAGCAAGGATACGTTAAAGGGATTTTAAATTATAGTAAAGGCTTATTTTTATTTGAATAACTGTATAAGATATCTCTTCACAAAGGCTGCATTTATTTAAAAAAACTAAACAAAACAAAAATGCGAAATTATAATAATACATAAACTCCAACTTCCTTATTTCAGCTAGTTTTCCAAACTAGAGCTTAACAAAACTATATAGACATATTTTAAAAATACACACACACAAACATATATATATATATATATATATATATATATATATATATATATATATATATATAGTCTAAAAATTTATGGTTTGTGAATTGTGTCTGTTATTATGTTTAAGATGCTTTATACTGACAAAGAAAAGTCATTCCTGGATCTAATCAAGTTTCATAGAAACAATACTTAACAGGCCAGAAAGAAAGGGATGAGTCACTTTTCTCTCCCAAATGAGGTTCTGGGGGAGCTGAGGGGCCCACAAATCGCCTCTGGTCCTGCTGTTGGAATCCTTCCCAGACGATTGCTGCTGCTGATGTTGTTTGTTTATCGTCTTTTGTGTCTTCAGGTGCAAAAATTCTGCTGAAGTGCCATTTTATAATAGAGACAGATAGATCTTTTTACCAGGTCTGCCTTTAGTTTAAAGCCCCACCCGTAATACTACAACCTTCTGTTTATGTGTGTTTTCAATATGTAGGGTATTTTTTGTATTCTGTAATAGTATTCTTGATTTATAAATAAATAATAATAATATATGACAGCATCTCCAAGATGCTTCAAGAAACCTTCCTGCAAAGCTACAGCACTGTTAAGTTTAGGCACTTGGTGTAAAAATGCTGTGAAATGAGGATGCTGTCAAATATAATGCATGATTAGATTTTCTTTATTAGTTAACTTGTATGAACTAAATTAAATCAACATTTGTGTGACCATCCTTTGCGTTTAAATCAGCTTAGGTGCACTTGCACATAGTTTTTCAGGTAGCTTTGCAGGCAGGTCACTTAAAGCATCTTGAAGACATTGCCACGTTTTTTCTGGATTGCCTGTCATCTGTCTGTTTGCTCTGTTTCTTCATGTCATTCCAGACAGACTGGATGATGATGATGATGATGATGAGATCAGATCTCTGTGTGGAGCACTGACTGTTGTCAGACTGCTTAAGCAAACAAAAATCTCACTAGATTATTATATTTCACCACTGTGTATGTATTATCTGTCTAATCATTCAGATGCAATACGGTAACCGGAGAGACCAACATGCTGTGAGGGCTAAATATAGAATGATGATCATGTGATATCAGTAAAGCACATGTGCGCATTACAATTCATACGATATTCTGCTACATTTACGCCTATATATTTCTGTTTTTCTATTTTAGACTCGCAGAAGTGGGATCTGGAAAGAACGCTGTCATATGCAAAGAGCACGTCTCGGCTTTCTGTGACCTACAGACAAAGAGACATCCTGCAGTACCTGAACTGAGAAGCATCTCTGTCCACTCCACCCTATATGCTTTTATTAATGGTGTCAGAGCAGACGCAATGCGGTGATGACCCACAGTGATAGAAGGTCAATCATTGGGAAGTGGATGCAAATCTCAGCACAATTGGAGTATAGAACCTTCTAGAAACTATTTGACTTTTTTTGAATGGCTAAGGTAGGATATCTGTGTCATAATTATAGGAGAAATGCTAGCAAAGATTATTTGTTTTAAATCTTTTTATGAACCTAAATCAGAAAACAAGCAGTAATAGCAAAAGAGACTCTAATAAATACATAATCTATTAATACTTTTAGTATCAAAAAGTATCAGTTGAATAAATAATCATATATTCAACTGAATCATTTTAAGTCATCCCCTAATTTAGAACCATTGATATAGAATGTAAATATGAATAAAGAGAAAGCCTTCTTAGTCCTTTTTCTATAACTGCACATGAAGGAATAGTTCTATCTTTTTAAATCACAAGAAATGATTGGTAGAAAAAAGCCTTTAGGGAAAATATTAGGTGATGTCTGTGTTTCTGTAATAAATGCTTCTGAGCAGAACTAAACCAGCACTGACATCAAAAGATGGATGGTTTGTGCTCAGCTGAGCAATGCTTTCCAAATAACTACACGTGATTGGCCCCCGTGGGCTAAACGCAGGTGATCCAGCCACTGACGAGATGCCATCGAAGGTGTCATGCCTGTATTTGCTGACTGTGGTCTGCTGGGCCAGTGCTCTGTGGTATCTCAGTGGCTCTCGGCCCTCAACCACCTACGTAGGTCAGATGACCTTCACCGCCCGCAAACCGCTGCCGAGGATCTCGAAGAACGACACGTTCAGCAATATCCGAACGCGTGCTCTGAACCCCCACAATTTCAAGTTCCTCATCAATGAGCCCAACAAATGTGAAAGCACAACGCCCTTTCTTGTTCTCCTCATAAGCACCAACCACAAGGAGTTCGATGCCCGCCAGGCGATCCGCGAGACGTGGGGAGATGAGAACACGTTCGCGAAGTTCGCATTTTGACTCTGTTCCTTCTTGGGTTCAGCACCGAACCTGTCCTCAACCAGATGGTGGAACAAGAGAGCCAGATCTTCCATGACATCCTAGTCGAGGACTTTGTGGATTCCTACCACAATTTGACCCTGAAGACTCTCATGGGTATGCGATGGGTGTCTACGTTCTGCCCAGCGCAATACATCATGAAAACGGACAGTGATATATTTGTTAATATGGACAATTTAGTGTTTAACCTTCTAAGACCAAACTCCTAAACCAAGGCGACGCTTTTTCACAGGTCATGTGATAAACGGAGGACCCATACGGGACGTTCACAGCAAGTGGTTCATGCCCAGAGAGCTTTACCCCGACAGCAGGTACCCACCTTTTTGCTCTGGCACTGGATACATCTTCTCTGGAGACGTTGCAGAGCTGGTTTATAAGACCTCGCTCCATACTAGACTCCTACATCTGGAGGATGTTTATGTGGGACTATGTCTGCGGAAACTAGGCATTCATCCTTTCCAGAACACTGGATTCAATCATTGGAAAATGACCTACAGTCTCTGCCGCTACCGAAAAGTCTTGACTGTGCATCAGATCTCACCAGAGGAGATACTGAGAATATGGAACGATATGTCCAACAAGAAACACCTCAAATGTTAGTGTTTTCGCTGATGTGTGATAATGAAAATATGGTTATGTATTGGTATTCAAGGAACACTCCACTTTTTTTTTTTAAATGGGCTTATTCTCCAACTCCCCTACAGTTAATAAGTTTAGTTTTACCTTTTTTAAATCCAATCTTCAGGTCTGGCAATAGCACTTTTAGCATAGCTTAGCATAGATCATTGAATCCAATTAGACCAGTAGCATATGATTAGGAACTATACTCTCATTCCGTTGTAATAACCGAGGATGTGTACTGCGTGTGCTGCGGGCATGATACGGCAGCAAACTTCCCTGATTATTACTCCGGAATGAGAGTATAGTTCCTAATTATATCCGCCTAGAAAATTTCTGCTAGTCTTAGTACACAATATAACTACAGAAGAGTCAAGATTTAAATAGGAAAAATACTAAAACACTGGTCATTTTTGATCGCGATGCTACTGGTCTAATTGGATTCAGTGATATATTCTACACTATGCTAAAAGTGCTATCGCTAGACCTGGAGATCGGCTCAAGGGATTCAAAAATGGTAAATTTCAACTTATTAACTGAATTGGAGAATGAGCCTATTTCCTAAAAAAAAAAAAAAAAAAAAAAATGTTTGTTACCCTCCAAGTCTGATACAGCAATATACTTGCAACACAGACCACACTCATGAAACCCATTTCAGACTGTAGAGCAATATATGCAGGGTCAAAGTAAATTCACAAGGTATTTGCTATGGTTATGAACTGATGTTTTTGGCCTTACATACTTATAAACATTATTCATATACCAGGCCACTGTGAAATGCTTTATATTAACAATTCCAACCTACAAATAAACACACAGTATTGTGAGAAGTAGCAATGCAGTATGTACTATCTATCTCAAAAGTCTCTGCCATAAACTACATTTATTCTGTATATCAATCACTTAAAATTAATGGTAACAAGAATAACCCATGAGAATGCATATTGATGTGTAGTTTAAGCCTTTGCAAAGCAGTAGACCTCAGTTTTGTAATTGGAGGTAGGATATTTATTTTTATTTTTATTTTTTTTTAGGTTATAATTAAATAATGGATGCAAAAATAGACGGCACACATACACTTTAATTTTGCATGCAGTGCTCACTTTTTGTAATTGTATTTGTATTATTTAAATTGTGTATTTGATTATATACTTTTTTAAATATAATTGTTTCTGTAAATATTTACTTCATTTATTTTTTTCTGTAGAGGTTTTGCACCAAAATTTAATTTGTGACTATTTGCCAAAAGGGTACAGTACAATTAAAAGGGTACAGTACAATTTCATAGCAAGATTAACATATTATTTAAAAAATAATGAACATTTAATAGCTCACGATGACCTCTTTAACATAAAGAGCTATGCAAAATACTCCAAGCAATCAGACTAAATTTAAATCGCCCAAGCATATTGTAACCTCATAATATCACTGCAACAAAAATATAAACTTTTTCATTTTTACAATAAGTAGGTACTTTGTATTTTTGATGACCATCTTGAGTGACTGTGCTGCATTACTGTATATTTAACCATTTGATTGTGCTGATGAATGAATGAATGAATGTAACAGGATGGGATTACATCTGTCCTATAATGTAATGAAGAATAACAAATTACATATAGCACATGACAAGGCCATGCTGAGACCATGCACTTTATTTTGTATCTGAAAACTCATGGACAGGCTCGTTTTACACTGCTAACTGTATATTTAATAAACATATCCACTTTTTCTAAAATAAATGTGTCGCTTTAAAGGTGCCTCTATTTTTATCTTTTATCTTTTAACCGTAATCTGCAAGCAAACTGTCAGATAATTGTATGAATCCACTATGAAGTTACTGTCAGATCAAATTCAAATCAATTAGTTTCTACAAACTTATCAAACTCCTGAACCATTAGCATTCCATACAATCCAGCCATATTCTTTACATCTGTAAACTGTTTAATATTACTGCCACCTGTTGGACGAAAAATGCTTTCTACAGAAACAAAGAGATCCATCAATCCATTGATTAATATTAGTCCAACAGTCCAATGTCAAATAACCTGATACAATAATACTATTCTATTATCTATCAATAATTAAGGGATTACTACATTAATTTTTGACACTGATTCTTCTGGATTCTACCATTATAAAAAAAGGTAAGGTTCTCTTTAGTATATTGTATATTGTCACTGTACTTTTAACACCAAAATAAATTATTTTTCCTTTGCATTATTATTATGTACATTGCCATCCTCCATTGTAATAAACATAATGTTATTTCAAATATTTGGTGTTAGCAAAAATCACAGTGAATCAACAAACAAAATTCTTAAAATCTATCATTGTAAAATTATTTAAAAAATTGGAACACCTATAAAACTATATTCCTCAGAGTTGCTGTTTCATAATAAAATATTTCCAGCCAACTGTTATGGCTAGCTGCTTACACAATGTTCCTCGCTGAGGCGCTGTATGGATGTGTGGTGGGGTGGGAGGAGGAGCCTGAGCCTGAATGGCTCCGCCTGTGGAACGAGAGAGGGCTACAGCGGCGGTTTTTCCAGTCCAACGTGGGTGCTGACCTGAGACGGACTCAGACTGAGTCTATGATTCTGAGCTCTGGACTCGCACTCTTCTGCTGACGCTTTTGTAGCTAAGAGAAGACGGAAAAGACATTTACAGTTTGTCTAAGCAGCATGGGAAGACGAACACGAAAGATGAAGCCACTGAGTAAATCTATCCTCTAAGATAGTATCTTTGTATCATGATTTACATAATTTGAATTAGCATTCATTGCACAGCTGTTTAAAGTCCACTTATTTTTAAAATGAAAATACTTTTTTTTTTTGTGAATGTACAAAACTTTGGATTCAATAATAATTAGAATGAAGTGAAGTAAACGGTAAATCTGTTTCGCAGTGCATTCATGACTGCAATATTAAATTTAAATATGGTAATGTATACCATTTGTAAAAAAAAAAAAAAAACTTTTAAAATTAAACATTAAAATAAGGTAGAAAAAATGTCTGGTGTTAGCATGTTGCTAAGCTAACAACTCATGTATTCCATTTTGAGTGTTTGTGTGCTGCATTACTGTACATTTAGCCACTGTAACGTCCTGCTGGAAAAACTTAAAGGGGTTTTGGCTACATTTCCAGCCTGCCACGCTGCATGTTGTTAAGCTAACAACTGATGCAAAAACACATTAAAGTCATATTAAATCATTTAAATTAAAGCATTCAGTTGTAACCAAATTATGCACATTTTAAGTTGCATAACAACTTTATTCAGTGCAGCTTGTATGGCGGTATCATTTCTTGCCTGCTGGTTAAAACCGTCATTGTGTCAGGACTCTATGATGCCTAAATGGGCAATTCTCTTGGTTTCAGAGCAAGACTATAAAGTGTTCAAGAAGATGCCATCACAGTGTAGTGTATGTGCACTCACAGTCGCAGCAGTAGAGAAGAGAGTACAACTGATACAGACGAAGCTGCCATCGCAGCAGAGCCCATCCACGGCTGGAGTACCAGCCCAAACGGCATAAACACACCTGAAAATCAGCACACCCTATATATAATAAAATGCAAACAGTACTTTCGCTCATGTCAGACAATACTAGTAACAATTATGTTTACCTGCTGCAATAGGGATGCCGAGCAAGTTGTAAATGAGAGCAAACACAAAGTTTATCCGGATTCTCTGCACCGTCTTTTTAGACAACTCTGATACTGGCCACCACATCCAGCAAATCATTCTACATCAAACAAAAACACAGAATCAAATTGTTGTTATTTAAAGAAATCTCAGCTTTTTTTCCTGATAAATAAACCGACTTACACGTATAGACAATATCCGCTGCTTCGATAGCTACATCTGTGCCTGCCTCCGATGGCAATGCCCAGATCAGCATGGGCAAGAGCGGCGAATCATTGACCCCATCGCCCACCATTGCAACTTTCAGACCTCGTTCCTGCAATTCCTGGACTTTTGCCACTTTATGGGACGGCAAGACTTCCGCAAACACCTTTCTTATGCCCACCTGTATAACGAAACAGTGTACAAAAGCACAAATGCAAACTGGATGTCAGAACTGCATTGCTTTGCCATTAGTAACTTTTGTTTAAATTTACTAGGAAAGAAAGAGCCATGGTCAAGAATGTATCAATTTTTTACACAAAAAAATCATTTTCAAACCAAGCCGATTTTAAGGGGCCAACAAGGCAAATTAACGTGACCAACTTTAATGAAATTCACTAGGAAAATCCGATTTGCCTTTGGATGAAATTCCTGGAATATTAAAATAACACGGTTTGCCAAGCGACAGAAATGTATGGTCACAGTAGTAAAATATTGCATGCAAAAATTATTGACTGCTAATAGAAAAGTCACTCTTAATTTAATCAGCATTTTGAGGGTCATTGTGATGAATTTAAAGGACCGGCTTGAACGTGAAATCGTTTTCACCTTACGTGTGAAATTATTTGAGTTGTGATATGATACCATTTTATATGGCGCTAGGCAAAATGCAAATGTGCATGTGCTATATGCACGTGCGTGCACCTGTGTGGCGATGGCCCGAGCTGTGTGCGCCTGTTGTCTCCGGTGATCATGAAGACCTCTATTCCCATACTGCTCAGCGTGTGAACAGCTAGAGCCGACTCAAGCCTTCACTGTGTCTGCTACAGCTAACATAGCACACAGCACACCTGAGATACAGACAGAAAGACAGACAACAGGTAGGATAAATGGAGATCTTGACCTTTTGAAATAAAAGCTTCACATAATAGTGTGACAAATAATTACAAAACTAAATTAAGACATTATACTAACATTATATGCAGAAAAAGTATGATTGATGTTGATGCTGTTATGCTGTATCTACCTTTTAAAAATAGGATGCACTAGAACTGGCAAAACCTTTTATGTGCCTTTTAGACAAAACGTAACATACCATCGATGGCCACAAGTATGGCCGTCTGTCCTTAGTCTCATGGCTGCTCATGGCATCGCTCACGCCAGCTGTGACCTCCAAACCGCTCTCATCATCCACTGTCTGTTCCCGATCAAAACAGAGTATGCAGGGATCTCTGGAAATACACATACATAAATCTGTACCGTATCTCTTTCCTCTTTTAATTAATTCAAGAAATCCGATCCTGAGTAAAGGGGACATATCATGAAAACACAATTTCCTGGCTTCTTTTTGGAATCAGTATTAAATAAATATTCAGGAGTTTAAGTTAGTGAATGAATTATTTATTTTATATAAAACAGTAATATGTGTTGAAAACAATAAAATGCTTCAAATATTAGAAAAGGTCTCTTTAAAGAAAAAAGCTCTTATACAGAGTAATACACAAAACTCACACTAGGAGGCAACAAAAACACACATTTACCTTACCTGACCCTGAACCTGTGTCTATGTCAGCCACCAGGCTGCTCTCATCTGTGGTGGCTCCTTGGAGGGTGACAAGAAGTGGTGTTTGCTTTGCATGGGATGTGTTTGTTTCTTGTGTCTTTGGGCCAGTTCTGCAGCAGATCCTCAATGTTGGAGACTTTTACAGCTGATTCCACAGCCAGGAACAGCCTGGAAGTCATGGCAGTAGCCCAGAGTTTCTGTTCCCAACTCCTACAGAGAGACAGATTTAGAAGACAGACAAACCCATTTAGAAACCTCCTTCAACACCTAAGAGCAGCTTTTTTTTATCTAAACAGATGGTTTAATCAGAATTGACTGGAAGAGTTTAGTATGTACGGCACATAATGCCCAGAGGCTGCATCATATGAAACTGTGCTGAAGTTTGTAAAGTTTGTTGTGTTTTTCCAAACCTCTTTGCAATGCTTGGCCACAGCCATGCTCCCCAGCGGGTGCTCACTGCTGGCCTCAGCGGTGCCCACCACAGCCAGAACCTTCCGAAGAGGAAGCCTTGCTCGGTCCCACAGGACCAGAACTCTGGTCACCAAGTGCACACCATTAGTGATGGTGCCTGTCTTATCAAAACATAACAGCCCCAACCTGCAGGAACAGCAGGGAAGAGAGTCAAATTACAACAGACTGTCCAGTAAATCCTGAAAGAATCTGAACATTTTTGCCTGCACTATATTCATAACGGCATCACATCACTCTCTGTATGTGGCTACAAATACATTGGATGGTAAATAGAATATAGCATTTTGTAAAATATACATTTTTAAAAAGTGTATTGTATGATACTATGATTTTTGTGCTCCAGGGTTATTAATTTAACTAAAACTGAAACTTTAAAATTATACTAACTCAGAGTAGACTGTTAGTGTAGGTTTTGGGTTAATAAGTTGACATATAATTGTAAAGTTTCTGATAGTCAGTATTTTGTGGACAATCCATATAAAGCAGTCTACTAATACTCTAATGACTGTTAGTCAACAGCAGATAAAATATGATGTACTAAAATAACGAATAATAACTAAAACTGAAATGAAAATTAATAAAAATGACAAAAACATTCAACATAATTACTACTTACTGAACATGACCATTAAATATTTAATATATATTATGCTCACCAATTCTGCATATGATCAAAACAGTCTGAAATATGACATTGAAATCTTTTGTATTTTGAAATATTTAAAAATGTCATTTATTTCTGTGATGGCTGAATTTTCCTCACCCATTATTTCTAGCCTTCAATATCACATGATCCTTCAGAAAGAGAACAGCTACTTAATTCTTTATGGAATCGATGATACATTTTTTCCAAAGATGTTTTGATGAAAGCACTTTATTTGTATACAGTATAAAGTATACATTTCTTAAAAAAAACCTAAACCGTAAACTTTTAAACAGCAGTGTAACTACAGAAGATGCATTGTACATATTCAGCAACATTTCTACAGATCCCACTACAGCTTGATGTCTGCCTAATAAATACAGATTTAAAAGAAGGACTAATAATCATGCATTACCTTGTGGGCCATCTCCAGAGGTTCTCCTCCCTTGATGAGAATGCCATTCTGAGCGCCCACCCCTGTGCCCACCATAACAGCGGTGGGGGTCGCCAGACCCAGAGAGAGCAGGGGCATGCTATGGACAGAACCGTGATGGAGGCCTGAACGCAGCGAACGATCACCTCTGTTCGGGATGTTTTGGTCATATCCCTGTGAAGATCATACTTAGTTTAAGGACACTTCCTGTTTAGTTTTGTTTTTACACAGATCTGTCTGTAAAAAGGTTGCATTTACACATAGTTCATGAATTACCGTAACTCACAGGAAAATACTTTGCCACAACTTCAAAGTCCAAAAAGCCAGTGATAAGCCATGCAACCACTGTCAGCACGGAGATGACCACTATGAATGGAACGAAATATCCACTCAGTTTGTCAGCTAGCTGCTGAATCGGTGCCTGCATAGAGAAGAGGACAGTTACTACGCAATTCTAACGCTGCATAATAATAGCTTTTAATCAAAAAGTAGAGGAGATACATGAATATGTATGGTCAAATTAACATGTGGCTGGATGTTATTAATTAAATGTTTTGCTCTCTTCTGTTTTCACATAGTTCTGAAACAACTTATCATACAAAGCCTTTTATTTATTTGCGTTGCAATTTAGTGCATTAAATACAAAAGCCTATTTAGATGAATTAATATTTGAATAAATGAATAAAATAAACGAATAAATATTTTAATACTTTAGCAAACGTAGGAGAATGAAACTGAAAAGTAAAAGTAAACTTTGTATGCTTGTGCATGTATGTAAAAACGTATGATTTTTCTATCAACTGCTTTCTCCAAAACTGTTCTGAAGAATAAACAAACTCGCCCATATATCTTGGATGTTCGTAAATGTTATCTTTTTCTAGGTGAACTGCTCCTTTAAGGGTGTTCACGCTTACGCTTCACTTTTTGCAAAATACTAAAGTTACAACACAAATAATTATCTAAATCTTCATCTCTTTAATCTACTTATTTCTTTAATTAAATCTCAACCTTTGATATGATGACAACCCTTTTTAAATGAATTCTTAGCTTTCAATCAACTCTGCAGGTTCTCACGACCCCTGCTCTAGAAGGTATGTTTGTGCTCATGGCTTACCTTTGATGTCTGGGCCTCTTCCACTAGTTTGACTATCTGACTGAGCGTGGTCTCTGCCCCTACATGTGTGGCCTCCACTAGCAGAGCTCCATGAGCGCTAATAGAGCCTGCAATCACACAACTGCCTGCTTTCTTAATGACCGGCATCGGCTCCTGCAATGACGAATAGACTTTTAGTTAGGATTTCAGATTCGTATCCATCAGGCAGCTTTGTACCTTTGGGCCAACAGAATGCCAGTGTAACTAATGAACATGATCGATCGCTAGGAAAAAGCAGAACAAGGTAAAGAGAAGGTGAAGCCAAAAATCATACATTGAAATGAAGCAGGCACAGCACTCACTCTAAATGAAAACTGTATTCTTCAACAAAGACGAATTGCAAATAAGGATTCATTTTTACTCCTTTCCTATCCGCTTAATGTGCACACTGTGCCTTTAAATGAAAACCAACATGACGTATTGCAGCAAGAAAAATCACTGGGAAAACCCAAAGTATGTACTATGACACTGTTTACAAGTGTAGTGATGTTTAACATCCTAAACCACACAAACCCTCGCTGACTGAGTCAAAGCCTTACCGGTGATAAGGGACTCATCTGCCATAGATGTGCCTTCAATGACCTTGCCGTCAACGGGGAACTTTCCCCCTGGTGCCACCTTCACCACGTCGCCTCTCTGTACCAGCTCCACAGAAACCTGCTCTTCTCTGACACATGACAGCAAACTGACAGTTAAGTCTTATAAGCCTTGAGCAACACAGCACACACATCAATCAACACCCTTCTGAGGTTCTACTAGATCTAATGAAATTCATTTATGCCAAGGGTGCTCAATCCTGCTGCTTTTGAGAGCCGAACTCTATTGCAGAGGTCAACAACTGAAGTACCATCCATTTGTGTTGACAGTTGTTCAATTGAACCAACTGAATCTTTCTCACACTTACAGCACTGTTCTGTGTTCTTCACACTCTTAACAATTATTTGTACGTGAGGAAGTACATTTAATAAACTTATATTCCATCATACTGCATATGAAGTATGCATATTCTATTTGTGGCTGTTGCTTTGCAAAATTTACTGCTGTAAAAATTGATTAAGTTTTAAAAAAAGTATACATTAATAAATAAATTGTAACAAATATGGAAAAGACAACTTATATATTTAGAGATGAATACGTAATTTTTGATAGAGTAAAATATGGTTAAGTTGTTTATAGAAGACAAAATTAAAAAGGTGATATTGTATATTAATGTAAAATACTGAGCAGATTTTTGTTGTATGTCTTCTTTGTTATGTGAAAGGTTTTATGTATATTGTTAAAATTACAAAAATGTCTCAAATTGCCAGTAAATTCTGTAATTTATTACAATTACTATTTAATAATATCAATAAAATGTTTGGATTATTCAGTAAGATTGTTTAAATGATTATCATTCAATTAATTAAAAGTGATTAACAGTTATTATTAATAACATTAATAATAATTCATTAATTATTATAGTTTCTCTAGCACAAGATATTGAAATCGGTTATAATATTTCACAGTATTATGGTCTTCCCACTGTATTTTTAGCAAATAAATGCAGCCTTGGTGAAAAGAGACTTCTTCCAAACATATTAAAACTTTTTCCTTTGTGTAAAAAAACATTTTCGTCTTTGCTTTAATTTTATATATAAATAAATGTAAATGTTTATATTTTATAAATAAAATACATTTTGAATCTTTAAAATGCAATACTTAAATCTTGTTTTGATAATAATTAAAATTGCTTTAAGGGATTTTTTTTGTCCCTAATACCTGGCAGATGTCATTGAAATGAGTGTCCTGGGAAATCATGGCTGTCTCGGTGACAGCCTTCTGTAAACAGAAAAAGGAGTCGGGAGAAGCAGGGCTCATTTTGTCAGAAATGCTCTCTGCCTGTCAATCATTTTGTGCGTTCCTAGGTTTGCTGGTGTGCCCTTGGAGGATGTGGTTTTGGAGAGAGAAACTTATCACAGGAGTTAAGGTGTTCATTTCTATAAGATGATAACAATGATGTGATGAAACATGAAGGCTGTTTTCAAAATATCATGAAATTAAAAAATGGAACATCGTGTCAAACAGCATCTAATTCACTGTTGAACTTATTGAGCACCCTTGAAAAACACTCAAATAGCTAGCTTCTAACTAAAAGCTTATATAATGAAATCTGCACAGAATAAAGTAAACCTGATGATGGTGTTGTCTCTGCCCAGGGACACTATAGTAGCATCTGTGGCCTGAAGTGACATCAGTTTAGCCAGAGCCTCAGATGTTTTACTCTGCGAGGACAAAATAAAAAAACAAAAAATCATGTCATCCAGGCAAGATTTAAGTCCACAGTCCGACCTTATGACCTTTTTGTTCACTGAGACTGCTGCATTTTTAATTAAACTCAAATGTTTGTTGCCAGTTTGTTGTACAGTAACAGTAGGGCCTATGATCAGTTTTCAGATAAACACCCACTTTAATGGCGTGCAGAATATACTTAATGTATTTTAGCTACTACATTTTTAATACAACGCTCATGTGCATACTGAAACTATACCATAAAATGTATGTATTATCAAAACACAAGTTGCTGGATACTTATTGGCTGTTCTTGTTACTGATTAAACCAAAGACAGCTCTGAGCAGCTTGAGGAAGCTCCTCAGACCTACGAAGAGCAATTCATTATTTTAGCATTTTTATAACATAATGACAGCTCTGTCACATGAAGCATGTAAGTGAAAGCATGACAGAGAGATTACAGCACCAGACACACAACAGTAAACATATGGTCATAAACACTGCTTCTGCTGTATTAAATAAGTATTTCTCGGTATAATGATGTACACTAGCCCTGTGATATATTGCCTTTATCAGCTTGCTAATAAATTAGACTATAGTAAATATCAGGATAAATGGACATTAAAATATGTAAATGTTTCATTCTAACATCTAAATTAAGTCTTTAAGAACCATTAGTACTGCCATTTCAGTGTTTTTCATGTTCTTTTACCTTAGCAACGTGTTCCAGCCAACGTCCTAAAGCGATGAACACAAAAAGCATCGGAGGAGTGTCAAAAAAACGTCAAGGGACTCTGTTTGGCTCCTTCAATCATGGCTACGATCAGTACTATAAATGAATACACGTATGCAATGGTGGTTGCTAAGACTATGAGCACATCCATGTTGGCTACACCATGTCTTAGCGAACGAACGGTACGCTTTGTAATGAAAGTACCGCCACCTAGAAACTGAATGAGAATAAAGGAAAACCAGAAAAAAAGAAAATACTATATTATCGGTTTATTCGTTGGTCATTCAAACTATTATGTATGGCATTAATGTATTAACTATTACACAGTAAAACATTACTAATATAAAGTAGCATCAGGAATGAATCTAAATCACTAAATATATTGAACTATTGAGTCATTTAATCATTTACTTGAGGAATCAAGTAAATCATTTTTCATCGTGGAATCATTTTTTGCTGGCAAAAGTTAATAAAACTTATTTCAGATTACAATTCAATTAAATGCTATTCTTTCAAGGTTCTTGAAAAAAACGTATCATGATTTCTGAAAAGATTTTTTGCAATTTTGCATGAGAACCTTCTATGTCCACATAAAATGGGCAATAATTAAAGAATGAGACTTCTTCAGAATTCTTCGGTAACCTGAAGTAGAAATACCTGAACTGGTGTGCAAAGCAGGAAGAAGGCCAAGTTAATGATGGAGAGACCAGGTAGGATGTTCTGGTCCACAGGCATGGAACCGCCATGTTCCTTGTGCTGACTGTCCATCACCATCATGTAGATCATCAGACCCATCACTGGGATCCCAAACACCAGGCTGAACAGAAACGAATGCTTCCATCTGAAGATACAAACCAGTTTACACTATAATTATAGCAATACAAACCCACTCACTGATGCATAAACACACAGAAGTGCGTGAAGTTAAATCTGAAAAAGATACTTGCTGTCGAATTTCCTCTTGGTGGTCCAGTGTGTTGTTCAGTCCCTCATTTTTTATTAAAGACACACCAAAACCCAAACCCTAGAGAACAGACAAATCAAATGAACAAATAAGAATATAACCAATAACAGTTCAAACCTAATTAAACCACATCCTTCTTAAGCATATCAATATAATCGTACTCGATAATTCGGACGATATCTCTAGAGCCAATCAAATCCGGGTCAAACTTCACATGAGCTTTGTTTGTCGCCAAAGCAACAGAGGCTTCCAGTATTCCCTTTGTCCTTGTAAGTTTGCTTTCGATGTTATGGACACAGGAAGCACATGTCATACCGGTGACCTGACGAAATATCTGTGTCAAGACTGAAATCCACAAGACTGAAACAAACTCATCAAACCATTCTTTTGTTGAATTCTACATTAGGCCTCTCATAAGGATTTCCATTTCATATCTCTTCCGCTGGGGAAGAGGGCAAAAAAGAAGACAAAGTAACTTTTTTTTTTTTTACGTTGGTCTTATTCCAATACATAAAAAAGGCATGGCCTTATGTAGAGATCATGGTATCCTCTAAATACAGGCAGCATTAAGCATTTTTCTTCTTTAAAAATAGCATTTTTAACACAGGTACTGGGAAAAGAGAATCAGTCAGATATGGGAATTTGGCAGATATAAAGGAGACAAAAAACTCATGGACTTCTAGCTCTTCCACATAATTTAGGTTTAATTTTTGTATTATTGTTTAATTATAAAGATAAGATAATAACATGTCACCTAATAAAATGCCTAAAGACATGAAAAACATTTTTTTTGTTGTTGTTTTTGCGGAAACACCCAAAGATGCACCCAGACACTCACAGAAAGATCTACACACACCGTCCTGGACTGCATTCTCTTCCATCACTGACGCACCAAACCCTAAGTGAGAGATGAGCTGGACGATCTGTGTTGGTTCCAAAAGCCCTGGATCATACTTCACCTCTGCTTTACCAGCCATTAGAGCGACAAATACTGATTTAATACCTAGACACTACACAAACACATTAAAACCAAACCACTGCTCTTCTTACATATATGTCATTTGATTAAAAATGCTTGATAGCTACTTTAAAAAGCACGCAATCCTGAATGCCATTTTACCTTTTGTGTTTCAACAGATTTTTCTCAATGTTGGCCACACACAGGATGCACAGGTCATCCCTGTCACATGAACGGAAACATTTGCGTGTCTCTCTGTCCTCTGAGCCATGGGGGAGTTGTCTTTGGTGATTTCGACTGCTGAAGATTTGGATGTGTGGCTTTGTTTCAGAACACTTGATATTTGACTGCTGGATGAAACGTCATAAACTCCAGAATCTTTAAAAGAGAAAAAATTTGAAGACATTTAGTGCCGAACATAACTGATGAATGCATTCATAAAATTAGCTATTTCTTTTATTACAGTATTTATATTTTTAGCTTCATGATTAGTTAGGATCACAGTTAAAAATTATGAACATTTAGAAGAGAGAGAGAGAGAGAGAGAGAGCAGCCTGCCTAAAGTCTCTTTAATCCGATTAACTCTCCCACTTTCCCTTTAAAGGTTGCCATGTCTGGGTTTTGAGTCATTCAAGAACACTTCGTGTTATTCTAGAATGGCAACTTGTCTGGTAACCAAGGAAACCATTGTTCTGGATAGATTTTGCTGGCAGAGGAGAAGCCACTGTCTAGACAAGATAAAGATTTTGCCAATTTTATGATATTCACTTGGTTTTAAAGTCAGCAAAAGATTAAAGCCCTGGTTTTAAAGTAGGACATCTCTAAATTACACAATTAGTAAAATGAAAATACATATAAGCCAATGTTTCAAAAAGTTTCAATATAGCTACTTGCTATTTACTAAACAGTAAGCTTTATGTGTTCATTTATCAGAGTATCGGTTTCATGTGGTCTCTGCAAGAAAGATGATCTTTACTGTGTGAGGTATGTATACTGATACAACCTTGATCCAGCCACGCTTCAAATCCCATGTCCTCAATTGTCGCCCGCAGTTCTTCTGGACAAGTCAAGCTGGAGTCAAATGTTACAATTCCTTCTTTTCCTGTAAGTAAACCTTTATGGCACATACTCGGCTCTCTGGGACACCATTCCCTCTATGGCTTGAACGCATGAGTTGCATGTCATTCCATCTATTCTGATGGTGACAATATGGGGATTTAAACTAGAATTCCAACCAGGAATGGAAACCCTAAAATTCCCTGGAGGAATCTCCTCTAAGAGCCCTTTAACTGTGTCCAGGGTAAGCAGCGATGGGTCGAACCTAAGGTCCACACTTCCTTTTTCCAATGAAACGAATACAGAGTTGACACCTACCACTGCCGACAAAGTTTCAGTTATGTTCTTCACACATGACCATAATGCATCCCTTCTACGCTTAACGTTACCTCAGACCAGTCAGCCACCGAAGGATGCAGTTGACTTTGCAAGGCCAGAAGCTTAAGCATCAAACCCCATATCCTCGATATGTTTTCTCAAAACCTCTGGTGTTACCATTGCAGGGTTAAACTTCAAAGAGGCTTCTTTATCGCTCAGAGACACCTGGACACCAACGACACCTTCAAGACTTCCAATCCGCTCTTCAATAGATCGGACACATGATTGACAGGTCATTCCCTGCACCTGGATCTTCACCTCGCTCTCCTTGACTGCTAATTGGGGGCCCAAATTGAGCTTCAGTCCATTGTGGACATCTGATTCGTAGGCAAGATTATCAAAAGCTTGTTTTTCAGGCGCCCTAGTTTTCCGGTGGACTTCCATTTTCCTAAACAAATAGAAAAAAATGAGCATAACATCACAAGAAATTTGTGAAATATTATGTATATTAACTTCGTTGTATTAACATATGCTCCTACCTTCAATGCATTTTAATCATTTATTGTTAGTGAAACTCACTCAAGGGGAACCCAATAAATTTGCTCTGAATATGAGGCACTGCAGTGCACTTGCTAATCACACACACAAGTAGTAGCAGAAAATGTTCCCATTAACGCAGCATCAAAGAGCAGATTAGCAAAGGTTGTCCCACTGAACAATCACAAGACTTGGAATGTACTCCTGTTATTTTACCTCTAATGTTTAGACCACTTACTATCTCCTATGCACTTCACGCTTCACTGTGGATCGAATATCACAAAGTTTCACAGTGGCAATTATTGCTGTCATTCATTTTTACTTGCTATATGGATTTATATCAATGTCATTGATGTCATGAATTTGACATCTCACCTTCTAAAGGATATAGATTTAAAACCCAGATTATAACTTGACATTACATATAAACAACAAAAATTATACATTGATGTTCAAAAATTTTGTAATCAGAAGTTGCTTATGCTTAACAATCTGCATGTATTTGATATAGTACAGAAAAACTGTCATATTGTGATATATATATATATATATATATATATATATATATATATATATTTTTTTTTTTTTTTTTTTTTTTTTTTTTTATCAGACATTATTCCAGGCTTCAGTGTCACATGATCCTTCAAAAATCATTGTAATATGCAGATGTATTAGCTATATATATATATATATATATATATATATATATATATATATATATATATATATATATATATATATATATATATATATATAATTTTTATTATTTTTTTTGGGACATGTGATACATTCTTAGGTTAATAAAATAGCATTTATTCAAAATGTAAATAATTTCTAGCAATATGAGTATTTACCATCACTTTATATACGAGGAAAAAAAAAGAACAAGAAGATACTTCTGAGAAAATATTTTTGTCTAATGAAATTCATGAAATGTGTTGCTTAAGTGTCCACATTTCCTAGCAACTATATTGTACACAGTATAGATATGATACAGACAGATAAAATGAATGTATTGCGAAGACGATTTCTTTCTGGACCTCCTGTTCAAATTGCTCTGAATAAAACTAACCTTCTGTTCCTTGGTTCCATCTTTACTATTTGGTGAGAAGGAGCACACGCACTGAGGTTTGCAGTCTTCCATGCAGAGCTGCTCCCGCTGACTGGCCCATTATCAGGCGACTTTGAGATCAACTTGGCAAGATTACTGAAAGGACCGCGTTTACTCATTGTACAGGTGTCCCACTAGACTCAACTCTAGAGTTTAGATTACCCTTCCTTAACCAACAACCGAAAACAAAAAAACTAGTTCGTGGCACATCGCTGGAGGCGAGTGGGAGGACGGTCCGCGCGCATTTAAAGCTCCGCAGGTTTTGCGCCCGCGTGTCATCGCTCATCTGCCCGCAGCTGTGGATTTTGCACTCGTCACTGCCGGGCAAACTTTTTCGCGTCACATTTTCTGTCAATGATTAAACTGAATGATGTTACCGAGCGCAAAACCTAAACAAATAAAGGCTATAAATCAGTTCCGAGCAAAGCGCACCAGATATATGTTTCCAGTTTCCAGTGTTAATCAATCTCAGTCAGGCTTCGAAAAAAACAAAAAAACGGCATGCACTGTAGGGACCTCCCAATGGGCCAAACGAGAACAACCACTTGAAACTAAATAGACTGATTAAAATAAAAAAAAAATCTGTAGAGATAGGCTAAGATTTAGGCCTACCTTTTTATAAATATAAAAAGCAAACTTACTTTTTTCTTTCTTTCCAACAGATAGCGTGTTATTATAAAGTAGGTATAGGTGTAATAGTGATAATCTGGATCAATATGAAAATAAGATAGTTTTGAATTATTATGTTGCCATAAATAGGCCTAACTTTCAAAGTATACAGTAGTCAACATTTGAAGTGGATCAAAAAAGTTGATAAAAGTCGTCCTAAAACAAGAGCAGTTATTGTTTTTGATCCACTACTGTATACTTAATTAAATAAGTAAAAGTCTCATTTTGAATCTGCGAACAGAAACAGTGCAGACGTATGAATTTAGATTGTGATTAAATCAGATGTGTTATATAGTAGCTATCATTCCCAACAAATCTATTTCATACAAGTTATAGGAATAAATTAGATGGGCATGTATTTTGCAGGTCTTTCATTTGCCAGCCAATGTTTTTGGCCCTTGGTCTTGTTTTTCTATTTACAAAATGGGCTTTTCACCCCAAATTCTATACATTCTTCTCCGGTGAATTATGATTGTCACGATTATAACAGTTTATGATCACAAAACTGAGAATAATAATCTTTTATTATTATGTATTAATAGGTCTATCCATTCGATTCACATTTGTTACGCCGAATCTGCATCCATACATTTGTTAAACGTCAGATAAAATGACCTAAGAATTATCCTTTAGACAAAATACATGTGTTTGGAAAGTTGCTGTTTAGTTTTTGAAGACAAATTAAATCAAGCTGTAATGCTGTTGGCAGCGAGTTAATAGCAGCAAAGCGACACTGTAAAAATGAGTAGAAAAATAGCGCCAAACACCCTAGAATAAGCCAAAAACAATTTAGACATGATACAGGTGTAGTTGTGTCACGAAGGAACGGTCTGAGGCGTGCATGGATCCATGTGCAGGCTTTTATTAAACGAAGGCATGGTCATAACAGGCAGGCGCCGAACAGGGCTAACAGATATATAGGAGGCGAGGCAATAACAAAATCCAGAGACAGGCGGAGGTCAGGTCAGGCGGCAAACGATCAGAGAAACAGTAAACAGACAGGGTCAAAACCAGGAAAACAAAGACTAAGGAAAACTCGAGAACCAACAATAGAACAGGCGAAACAATGCAACCTGCAGGTGAGTGGCTTGCTACAGTTTTTATAGTCCTGGAACAGGAAGTAGCAGCAGAGGAAGTGATCGCAGATCACCCAGGGGAATCAAGAGCTCCTCTGCTGGCTTGGTGACATAGCCCCCTCCTAGGAGCGACTCCTGGCGCTCCATAAAACAAACAAAAACACTGTGAGCTTGGGAGGGGTTCCGGGAGGGGGTCAGCAAACGGAGTCCAGGGAGGAAGAGACGGAGGGAGGAGCCAGGAGAAGACAGGAGTCCGGAGCGGGAGGTGATCCAGAGCCCAGCTATGGTGGTCAACAGTGGAGCCGACGGAGGGAGGAGCCATGGAAGAGGAACAGCCATCGACTTCCATGGCGCCCGACCGATGGCGGCGGAGCAGGTGGCGGAGGAGACTGAAGCGGAGGTGGAGAGCCGAAGAGCCAAGGTGACGTTGAGGCGCTGGAGGTCTAGGCGACGCCACAGGCTTCGCAACTGATGCGGAGACGGGGGACGAGAAGGACGCTGCGGAGCCAGAGCGACAGAGGACTGAGGTGGAGCCGGGGGAAGGGAGGAGCCTGACAGAGCCGGAGGGATGGAGGGATGAGGCGGCTGGAGGAGGAATCCTGAGGCGACGGATGGTCGACGACCACCAAGGCGTAGCCGGAGAGACGATGGAGCCTGGTGGAGCTGGTGGATTGACGGAGCATGGTGGAGCGGAGGGAGCTAGGAGCCTGGCGGAAGCCGACGGGTCTGGCTGCCGAGGTGTGGAGTCCGGGGCTCGGAGGCGGGACGATGAAGTGAGGATCCTTCACCCACGGCGCGATGGAGACTGGCAGACCCGTGGCGAGCTCCAGGTGGAGGACAGAGGATGAGTGCAGGGGCTGCTGGGATCCATCGTCGACGTGTGGCAAGGTGGGAGGGTGGGATAACTTGAGGCGGCGACGAGGCGCGGGCAGGGACGGGCGCACGCAGGCGCGGGCAGTGGACGGGCGCACGAGGCGCTGGCAGTGACGGGGCGACGAGGCGCCGGGCAGTGGGACGGCGCGACGAGGCGCGGGCAGTGACGCGAGCGACGAGGCGCCGGGCAGTGGACGGGCGCACGAGGCGCGGGCAGTGACGGGCGCGAGCGCGGGCGCTGGCAGGGACGGCGCACGAGGCGCCGGCAGGGACGGCGCGACGAGGCGCGGGCAGTGGCGCGCAGGCGCCGGCAGCGCGGGCGGCAGGACGGGCGCACGCAGCGCGCCGTGGGCGTGGGACGCGGCGACAGTGGCGCTGGGCAGGGACGCGCGCACGAGGCGCTGGCAGGGAGCGGGCGCGAGGCGCGGGCAGTGGACGGGCGCCTGGCGCGGGCAGGACGGCGAAGCGACGAGCGCGGGCAGTGGGCGGGGCGCACGCAGGCGCCGGGCAGTGGACGGGCGACACGCGGCGCGCGGGCAGGGGCGGGGCGCATTTGGCGCCGAGGCAGTGGGCGAGGCGCACGAGGCGCCGGCAGTGGACGGGCGCGCAGGCGCCGGGCAGTGGACGGGCGCCGCGAGGCGCCGGGCAGTGGACGGCGCCACGAGGCGCGTGGCAGTGACGGCGCGACGCAGGCGCCGGGCGGGCAGTGGACGGAGCGCACGAGCGCGGGCAGCACTGGAGGCTCTGCACGGAGGCGCCGCACTGGGCACTGGAGGCTCTGCACGAGGCGCGGCACTGGAGGCTCTGCACGAGGCGCTGGCACTGGAGGCTCTGCACGGCGGCGCGGGCACTGGAGGCTCTGCACGAGGCGCGGGCACTGGAGGCTCTGCACGAGGCGCCGGGCACTGGAGGCTCTGCACGAGGCGCTGGCACTGGGCAGGCGGCAGCCATCTTGGGAAGCGGCGCTGGGCAGGCGGCAGCCATCTTGGGAAGCGGCTCTGGGGCAGGCGGCAGCCATCTTGGGAAGCGGCTCTGGGCAGGCGGCAGCCATCTTGGGAAGCGGCTCTGGGCAGGCGGCAGCCATCTTGGGAAGCGGCTCTGGGCAGGCGGCAGCCATCTTGGGAAGCGGCTCTGGGCAGGCGGCAGCCATCTTGGGAAGCGGCTCTGGGCAGGCGGCAGCCATCTTGGGAAGCGGCTCACTGGCGGGTGGCAGCATCGCATCTGGGCAGGCGGCAGCCATCTTGGGAAGCGGCTCTGGGCAGGCGGCAGCCATCTTGGGAAGCGGCTCTGGGCAGGCGGCAGCCATCTTGGGAAGCGGCTCTGGGGCAGGCGGCGGCCATCTTGGGAAGCGGCTCTGGGCAGGCGGCGGCCATCTTGGGAAGCGGTTCTGGGTGGGCAGGCGGCGGCCATCTTGGGAAGCGGCTCTGGGCAGGCGGCGGCCATCTTGGGCGGCTCTGGCAGGCGGCGCCATCTTGGGCAGCGCGCAGGCGGCGACCATCTTGGGGAAGCGGCTCTGGGCAGGCGGCGACCATCTTGGGCAGCTCGGGAAGGCGGCCATCTTGGGCAGCGGCTCGGGAAGGCAGCCATCTTGGGAATAAATGCAGTGTCTTCTTCCTCCATAATACCCAACGTGAGCTGACCTCACAGTCACTAAACCAAACTCAATAAAGTGTGCAAGTGATTCACGTGGACCTCTTGAACAAGTTGTGTTTTGAGTGGCTGATTTATTCCTCGTGAAAATTCAATTAGCAAACAGTCCGTAAATCGAAATCAGAAGTAAGCCAGGTCCAGAAATTCCTGAGTATAATCTCAAGTGATCGGGTGCCCTGCTTGAGGGTTAGCAAAGACATTGCAAGGTGCATACCTGGCCATGGTTCGGGTGAAAACCGCTGGATCCTGGTGTGAGGTTGCATTCTGTCACGAAGGAACGGTCTGAGGCGTATGGATCCATGTGCAGGCTTTTATTAAACGAAGGCATGGTCATAACAGGCAGGCGCGTCGAACAGGGCTAACAGATATATAGGAGGCGAGGCAATAACAAAATCCAGAGACAGGCGGAGGTCAGGTCAGAAGTGGCAAACGATCAGAGAAACAGTAAACAGACAGGGTCAAAACCAGGAAAACAAAGACTAAGGAAAACTCAAGAACCAACAATAGAACAGGCGAAAACAATGCAACCTGCAGGTGAGTGGCTTGCTACAGTTTTTATAGTCCTGGAACAGAAGTAGCAGCAGAGGAAGTGATCGGAGATCACCCAGGGGTAAGAGCTCCTCTGCTGGCTTGGTGACAGTAGTATTGGTGTTTCCTACACTAGAGCGCATGCGTGCAGAACATGAACTACTCACTGAAGAGCTGGACAACATTATTCACAGCATTAAGAAGGTCAATTAAAGTCTACAAGTAACTCATTAATTTCTTTCATAATTCATTAAGTTCATCGAGTTCTTTTAGGCTATGATGTGAAACAGATACGCCACATGGCGTGTTTATGAATATGGTAATCTACAGTGTTAAACACCATGCTATTATAATCTGATACCATGGTGATTTCCATGGTGAACTCTGACACATTTGCAGAAGCCAACAGTGTTTTCAGTCTTAAGGAAGAGGTCGTCCTTTTTAAATCTAGAAATGAAATATTTAAATCTTAAGAATCTTACCTTACCCATCAGGAGGATCTTCATATATATTGCCTTCAGAGAAGCACATGCTGCTTTCTTTCAATAAACAGCCTGGTCCTCTCACATCACAGTCACATGACTGTCATGAACTTTCAATTATCTTTAATTACCAATGACATCAGCGTCCACAGAAAACACTTACAAAAATGCTTTTACCTCAAGGAAAGGAATATAATTATCCAGTCATTTTTTTTTTTTTAGAGATATACTGAATATAAGCGTTCAAGGTTAATGACACACGTCACTCACCCCCAGAACTGCCTTGCTATGTCTTAGAAAATCTGCTGAGAGCAAAATGTTTTGCATGTCTGGCAAGGCTAAAAGTCAAATAGCGTTTAGACACTTTCATTTAACACTCCTCAATGTCCTAAGTTGGTCTGTTAATGGCCACCCATGTCTGCATTTGTTTTTCATTCAGATGGCATGTAATGATTCAGAGAGAACTGTTTGCCAAGTCCCATCCCATCCACTTTAGCAGATCATGAATTTGTTTGAATAAAGAAAGAAACGAATTCTTCCTCAGACGTGGTTTATTTAATCTACCCACATATCATACACAAGGTATTCACAATACAATTTATAATATTAATAAATTAATGATCATAAAACTATTTCTCTCCAGATGCACGATAAACATAAAAATAAACTTTAAATATTTTGGCATCTTCAAAAGGACAATCTTCTGTCATCATTTAGTCACCATACATTAGGGCTGCACAATTAATTTTCTAACTGCAGTTACAATTATGGATGCCATGTTCAAATAGGCAATTAATAATTTAAAGTTCACTTATGTTATTCTATGTGCTTAAGATGTGTTTTTTTATTTGGGTAAAGGGTTTTTCCATTGTTTTAATTATAAATTTAGTATAACATTATAATAACATTTATTTAATTTTTTTTTATTTAAGGAATAAACCAATTCAATGTATAATTGACATTTGAGGCATAATACTATAGAGCTGCTACTACTACTGAAAGTGTTTTAGCTTATGTTCATGTAAAAATATGGCATGCAGTTGCTTCTAACCATCGTATAAACAGTGTAATTTGTGGTAGTCACAATTAATCTTCGCAATTACAATTTCAAGGAATAATCCACAATTATGATTTTTGTCATAATCAGTATGCAGCCCTACCATACATCGTAGCATTCCAGTTTCCTTAGTCAGATAAACAAAAAATATCTGTGACACCATAAATGCAAGTTGACAGGACCCTCAGCAGTAATCATTGGATGAATCAATGGCCTTATTAAAGGAAACAATAGGTGTGTGAGAAAAATATGCTTATATATTACATTTCTTAAACTATAAACCATCACTTCAGGCAAATATGAGTTCACATCTTATGTAATCATTATGTAAGAGCTTTGCAAAACTCACTCGAAAAGTGATGTGGACTGTCACTTCTGTGAGTCTGTGATAATGTTCACAGCACGCCGACAGTTGGTCGGAAGCGAAGTCTGAAGTTTAAAAAGATTGATTCATCAACTTTTTTGTTTGTATAACCGTTGTGTTTGGGGGTTTTTTTGCATGATTTTTGAAGCATCAACTTTGAGGGACCTATCCATTTGCATTATATGGACTCAAAAATTTTCTGTTTGCGTTTCACAGACGAAAGAAAGTTGTATACATTTGGGATGCCACAAGGGTAAGTAAATGATGACAGATCTGTCAAATTTACATAGTGGTTCTTCCTATTTTAGTGTAAAGTAATTATCTACAGCATGTATTTTACAAATCTTGTACAAAATACACATAAAGTTGTGATTTGAGTCCAAAGAAATATGGTTGTAAAACTTTATTGCTGTTCGCCCAGTTTAAAGCATCTGTCTCCTAGCCGTAGGTCGTATGATCTGCTGACTGTGCTGTGCTGCACAGGTGGAAACATATTAAAATAAAAGACTTCATTTTTCAAGCTTTTACACCTACAAAGAGACGGTCTCTAAGGTCCGTTGATGTGAACCATAATTAAAAACCCTCTGGAGTCTCACAAATGGCTCACTACCTCTTCCCTTTCCTGCTTGTTTTGTGTGTTTCTAGAGTTTGACCTGTCTGTGTTGGAGAAGCTCCCAGACCGGCTGCCCTCTGCCCTCCTCTTTAATGAGTTCTCCACCTTCAGGGAAGACCAGAGGAGCTGTACGCCAGAGGAGGGATGGTGTTGACCAGTATCAGCTGTAGAGGCCTCTTCTCCTCACGGTAGCGACAGCGCATGTACCGCAAAGGCGGCACGGTAAGTCTTATTGAAGAGCGTGTAGATGAAAGGGTTGACCGCCCGATGACAGATAGCCCACCCAAACGAACACATTCATCAGTCCCCACTAAATCTTTCATCACACGCCGAACCGCACACCACCGCCATCACATTAGTCACAAAAACGGACACCACATGATCACAAAGAGTAGGAAGACCACGCCAAGCACTTTAGATGCCTTCTGCTCATTGCTGATGGACTGCATGGAGCGACGGCCAGATCCTCTGGAAGCCCCGTCACGGCAGAGAGATGAACGTGAGAAAAGACGCTCCGAGGACAGAGAGCCTCGGGGTAGGAGTCCAATAGTGGAAGACCATTTTGGCCGCACTATGAGTTGGTCCAGGCACAAAGTCGCTTCGCTTTGAAGAGCACTGATGGTGAGAATGTAGGTGATGACCATGATGATGAGCGGGATGAAGAACGCCACAAAGAGCCAATCAGAACGAAATTGTTGTCTGTCAGTTGGCAGCTTTCATTCCGAAGACTTTGGTGTGATCGTGGCAGGCCGAGGACTGGGACAGGCATGGAGATAACTTGAGTCAGATGGAGACAAAATGAGAATGAGAAGATCGCTTGGAGCTATGGTTTGGCATACCAGTGCTAACAGATGCAGTCTCGGTTGTTTAGCATTTCAGAATTGAGCTGGAAAGCAATTTCCTCTTACATTTAGAACTTACCTACAGAGATGGTCCAGGCTGCTGTAATTTTGACACGGGCTCTGGTCAGAGAGTTCGAGCGGCTGTGGTGGATGGGGTTACGAATGGCGATGTATCGGTCCAGAGAGATGGCGCACAGGTGCATGATGGAGGCGGTGGAGAAGAGGACATCTAGGTAGATCCAGATCGGACACAGGGCCCAAGGAAGAGGCCAGGTGTAACCTAACATGTTAAAGACACAAAAAATATCACTTTCTGGACAAGCATGTACTTGTGAATTGTTGGTCACAGAGTGTATTAAATATTTATAGTTATATATATGCTACATTTAAAATACAGCTCCAAAATATAAAATATTTCTAGGTTATAGCATGGAGTAATGTAAGCAAAAGAAAAGTATTTAGCATTCAGTTATTTTTATGGATAGTTCACTTTGAAAGTAAAACTTGAAGTTTATCAGCTTACCCAAAGGGCATCTAAGGTGTCTTTTTTTCTTAATTAGATCCAATTTTGAATTTCTAAGTCAAACTATTGTAGTCTGTCAGTCATGCAATGGTTGGTATGGGGAACTTTCTCCATGAGAGGATAAAAACAGGCACAGATATGCACACATATGTCCAAATTAAACCTTGTGTGCTCTGGGCGTAGTCTCACGCAAGTAGAAGTGTTACCTTTCACTGTGAATATCTAAACATATACATGTACAGGACGTCACGATGGAAGACGATTTTGATACATCAATGTTGCAAAGTGAACCATCCCTTTAAATTGTGTTATTATTATATTAGTAATATTAGTAGTGACAGGAACAGCAGAAAAATCTCAACTAGTTGTTATAAAAATGTGTGTTATGGCATCAATCATATTTTGGAATGTAATACATCGTTAATTTAAACTTTCAAATATTTTTCTGCTTCTTTAGTTTTCGTTATCATCAATAATCATTTTCTTGATACCAGTAGACAAAACAATGTTGTAATTCAAAAGCTTCAGCCTTTTGCTTTGCTGACTTTCAAAGAAGAGCGCTATGTCTCAGTATTTGATTCCTTTGGGTATGGACCTAAAAGAATGTGAGATGAGAGAGTAGACGATTTTCAGGTGAAGATGCAGACAGTGGTAATCATCAGCAGCACCTTCACACTCATTGGTGTGCTTCGAACTGTAAAGTCATAGAATCTCCCAGAATTCCCACAACAGGTTCAGCTAAAATAGAGCGCTGTTTCTTAGTGCCTGGAGCAAAACCCTGTTTCACGCAGGCTATATAAATTAGTCTTACTTGGTTACATAATAACATTACATCATAGATGTGGGAATAACATGTTTCAGGGAGCATAAGATGATACCAGCTGTGAATTAGTTGCGGTCAATCAAAATGAGTTCGTGTTAGCATGTTTGATTTAAAAACAATGTGTTATGCTTTAGGCAGACTTTGTTTTGTCTAGGTTTACATAGACAGTGCTGATCTCTAATCGACAAACTCCACCAACAAAAAGAAGAAAGAAGGAGAATAAATAATTTAGTTCTATGTTATCATAAATCTATCTGTACATCATTTAGTGAAGGCCAGCTGTCATAACGCCAATACCACATACATCTGATAGGAAGATGAACCAGAAGTGGCATGTTTTATTCTCCTTGGTCAAACTATTCAGGACATCAAATAGGAAGCATAACAATTTTTGCTGCACAAACACACCAAAGCACAGCATCGTTACTGCATAATTAATTCCTCATCAAAGCGCTGGAAGGAGTAGGAAGAGGATTTCTCTCCCCATGCGTGAATACAAGCAGGCTAATTTAGGACACACCAGACGGCCCAACACACACTCATTATGCACAGAAATAAATCACCTTCCAGCAAAATGTATGGAGGCCTAATTATTGTTCTAAAGAGAAATGCATCATTTTCCAGGGATACAAATGTTACAACACAAGAAAGTTTGCAGTTTACACTTTGACCGAAAAAAAATTCACCGGCGCGCCTGATGAGTGCTGATTCAGTAAAAGAGCTCAAATAAAAATCCTGTGCATGACCCCAGACACAAATGTAAAGGAATTTTCTGGCTTCAGAAATTCATGTCTATAAACAGCATCTATTAAACCAACATCTGGTACAGTGTTAACAACCATAGACAATAGCACGAAAATTATTATCTGTAGTAATAAATAGCAGTTTCTGATTATGGCTAAAATAATTAGGGTTTGTCCTCGGTTTGTAAAAACAAAGAAAAATTGTATTTACAATAAAACACTTACAATGAAAGGCAATGGTTCAAGGCAAATGTGCAGTAAATAAAATACAAGTGTACTATCTGAAATAAAGTTATTGGAACCAGGGGCTTTTAACTTTTTATTATAAAATGTTTAAAATACAAAGTAGTTAATTATATATTAAATATATAAAGATATATAAACGTAATATATAATTTGACTGCATATAATTAATTTTGGTACATTTTTATTTGGTTAAAATAGATTAATTTTAAAACTAAAAGCAAAACAATACGCTACACAAAAGTTACACAGAACTTTAACAGCCCTAAAGAACACCGTCTTGTTGCCAATAATTTCCTGTTGATGATTCTCATTGTAAACAGTCATGTTATCTTTGTTCGTATCATGTGTATGTTTTACTGGCTTATCAAACCAAGATGGGAGTTAAAAGACTACAAGTTAGCATTACTTTAGAGGCTTTCGCATCTCAGCGTAGTTCTAGGAACTCAATTGTAGGAACTGGCCAGCATTCATTCCTTACAATAATACAAAAACAGTGATTATCGTTGTACAAAAAGTTCGCTATATTAATGCTCGCATGGGTTAAGGCTAGAAAGGATACATATGGTAGCGACAGTACATCAGTACAACATCATTTTGTCACATTGTACTGCAATAATTACTATTTTTGCATTATTGTAAGGGGTCGATTTAGGGCTGGGGTAGGTGTAGACATTAATAAAACACAATCTAATGGGTAGAAAATTACATTTATCGTTAGCTACATTTATTGTTTTAGCTGTATACCTTCTAGCCATGCCTAGTAGCCGCTGTATCCCTTCTTAACTTTAACCCTGAAAGCGCTGTCATTATTCATTGCATTAACAAACGACAACTACCGGTAAATGGAAGATGTCATGTTTGGAGCTGTTTTTGTTTTGTGTCATGGGTTTCATGATAATTTATACAATTAAAAGAGTATGAAAATCTGACAGCATCTCTTATGACGACTTGTACATCGAGGCTGAGAAAAGTACACAATGCTGCAGATAACAGGAAAATGCTGCTATTGGCATTTTCAGTGTTTGTGTAGGAAACACTTCTACATGGGTTTTTAAAAATGGTGGGTATGTTTAAATGCACTTGGCCAATCAGCACACACTTACGTCACTGGTAGTTTCTAGAACTGTTTTAGAACGTACTCTAAAGTAGGAGCTGCAAACTGAGTTCCTTCAACTAAGACTGCTAGTTGCTAGCTCCTGGGGTGCTAACACAGCAAAAAGCGTGAACTTCCAGCCAGTAATTCTAGGAACTATGAAAAGGCTCCTCCAGTACAAAAAACCCAATTAGAATATATGATATTCTTTTTTGAAGCTATACAAAGAAAACTATGTATTTTAATAGTTATTTTGGTGATATGCCTCTCCTCATAGATTTCCATTGTGCATTGCTGTACATTTACTGCATGTGTGATGAATACAATGTAAAATGTAAAAATGCAAAGAAACTCACCATAGAGGATCGTCACCATGGCTACTGGCATTACAAAGGATACCCAGAAGCATGTCTGTAATGGCTAAAGACCTCAAGAAGTAATTAGTTGCATTCTGTAACTTCCTCTCCAAGCTCACCGCCATGATGACCAGGATGTTACCCGTCACCGTGATGATTATGACCAGAGAAATCAAAAGTGCCACCCAGTTCTTCTGGACGTGCTCAGAGGTCAAAGGATCTGACCCGCTCCTGTCTTCACTACCATTGCAATCCATAGAGTTGTTCAGAACTACATTACCCAGAGACACCTTCTGCTCCATGAGCCAGTGTTCGCTGCTTTTGTCTTTGAAATCTCCGCCCGATATCCCGGAGGACCTGAGTTCAGCATTCGTCCCATTCAGGGCCATTAACAGACCGTTTTTTCAAGCGCAACATCAATTAATTTGCAGACCCCATAGTCCATATGAAGCCTTGCACTCCAGGTCTGCACAACCCAAAACGTTCCAGTTTGAGATCAACAACATGTTCACAGTCACCTTCAAGAGCCTCCTGTTTTCCTCGACCCTGTTGACGGTTGTTGCAACTTTACAGCTGCATTTACAATGAGAGAGAGAGAAAGAATGAGAGCACATGAGAGACTGGAATGCACTGATGTTTCATCCTTGCATGCTCACAGCTGTCCTAGTTTGAACAAAACATCCCATAAACACACAAAACATGCATTCTTATGCATTGCTTCGTTCCTTTATCAACGCATATCGAATGTAACCAAATCTGACGTCTAGTGGCTTCAGCAGCAAGAACATCATGACTCCACAGTGTAGAAACATCATACTCTGTTTATGTTGTGTTTAAATACATTACCGCTTAATCTGGAAGAGTTTTCCTGTTTCCAGTCACTCCAGAACACCAGAGCTGGAGAATGAGCCACTGATGATGCATGCCTCTCACATCAACCCAACATGTGGTCCTGTTCCATTCATCCTTTCTCTTCTCCTTTCAGCACTTGGTCTCTTATCTCCCTCCCCTCAGCTCTCTCGCTCCCTCTCTCCCCCGTCCCTCTCTCTCTTTTGCAGATAGTTTTCTCCAGCTGTAACTAAAGCCAGACTGTTTGAGCTCCTCCAGAAAGACTTGCCTCTGAGTGGTCCCTTTGGTGCTTGTCAGCTGCAACAAAGACATATGAACCCATTTATTCCCACACACATTTACACAGATATTCAAATAAGCACTTCAGGCAGGAAACTGAAGGGGGATCTGATGGAATGTCCCATTTAACATTTTTAAACTTTTACTGTAATTCAAGGAAAAACAGTACATTTTACAAACGAAGAAGACTATTTAGAATAAATTAGGTGTTTATGGCTGTGCTAGCCAGGTGGTGTTTTCCACAAGGGGCTATCGGAAACAACAGATTCAAGTGTTTTACAACCATGCATATGGCAGGTAGACTGTCAAAGGGGTAATTCAGACAAAAATGAAAATTCTGTTATCGTCTACATTATTTGCCCTCATGTTGAGCTAGACTTGTATGTTTTTTTCTTTCATAGGTAAAAAAGCAAAATGAAAAAAGGTCTGTTTTTGTTTCGTAAATACTAACAGAATGTTTCTTTTTGGTATTTCTTAATGAGAAATAGTTCCAGAAACATCATTATTGACATAAAGGTCAGGTACTACAAATACATGAATTAATATAACACAGCACCAATTTAGACTAATATCATGACAAATATTTATGATAAAAAAAATATTTCAGTCAGACATCAGCAAGATTTGCATTGGATTAAAACTGCACTGTTAACTGATTTAGCACTGTTGATTATAATTTAAATATAGGTCTAATATTTTAACAGATGTTTTATTAGTGCCCGTTTTTTTTAGAAGGTTCTTAAAGGATCAGTCAGACAGTCAGCACTGTCATGGTGTAATTTTCCTACAGATGCTTATTTACATGTCATTATGGCTTCAGTGAATGGCTCTAAATGGTGGCACCTGTGATTAAAGATGGCAGATTTTAAATTGTTTATTTCCAGTAAAGTTGCTTCACTCAGCCAACTGCCATTGAGGAAGTTCTGAATATTAACAGATGATTTTCACCAGATGTTAAAGAACGGGGTTAATTTTAGAATAAACTATAATGTGAGACCCTTGCATATTCTCATTCCTTTTCTTTCCTGTTACACTGAACCTGCGATTTCAGATAGTTAGGCTAAAATTTGCAAAACAAAATCATTAAAAAAACCTCATTATTTTCTTTGTCCCATTTACCCCTTTTAACTTTTGTCATCAATTACTGCCGAATATTTATAAAAAGAACACAATGTATGTCATCCTGCGAAAGGTGTTCCACTGATCCCCCTTCCTTCAGGATATAACCTAAAATAATCCAGGTAAATTGATAAATTTCCACAGAAGACCTCTGCCATCACAGGATATTAATAATGCATTATTAATACACATCATGAATTAATATTTAATATTTTCCAAGAATACATCCTCACTTTTATTAAAAATGGGGAAAAATGATATACCTCTTCCTCCAGGCAAATTTGGGAGAGATAGATAGAGGGTAGAAATAGATACAGAAAGGAAAGTAGAGTAAAAATGTGGCGGGAGTGAGAAAAAGTAAAGGCTGGGTAAACAAAGTCAGAAAGAGAGACAAAAAGAGTGAAAACAGAAAATCCTGTCAACATCGCTTTTGCAAATTATTCAAATTTTGTGATGAAAGAAGGCAAAGTGAAGGACCAGGCCAGAGAGGGTGGCAGGAGAGCAAACAGATGTACAGTAGCAGAAGGGAAGTGCTCAAACTGTAGAGGACAGAACTCCACCTCGCCTGTCTCCATCCATATAAATGATGGATCGCTCGGCAGGCAGACAGACTGATGGAGCATTCTCTTTCACTCACTCCTCGGTAATGGAAGGAGTGTGTGTGTGAGCACAAAAAAAACAGATCAAGAATATGTGTGCGTCAAGAGGCTCCTGGCTGTCCTGTAATTGCTCACCTGGGAGCAGTCGGAAAAACAAGGAGAGCGAGATGCGGTTCAGGTGTCAGGCTCTGTTCTGCACACACCGCTGTGATTATGAACCTCATCAGCGTTCCTAAACTCACCAGGCCTGGAGAACATGATCGCGTGTAACTGTGGGAGGTCTGGAAGAAGCGAAACCAAAGCTGTACTGTGCTGAAATAAAACAATTATTTCATCCTGAATGTGATCCGTTCGAGGCAGAATCATAGTCGTGCAAAGCTGGTGCTTATCTGACTATGACAAATAAAGGACAAAGCAAGAATCATCAGACAAGGCAGAGAGTTTGAAGGGATCAGAGATTATCTCGTAACGCTTTACAATAAGGCTTATTAACAGCATCATATTAATAATCTGGAAAATCGAATAGATACCTGGCATATGAAATAATACTCTGAAAAAATGAAATAGATTTAAATAGAAGACAGTTCATTAAATGTTTTTTTAATGTTCAGAAAGTCTTAAAGTTTAAAGTATACTGTATGTGTTTTTTTATGTATCATAAATGACACATTTAGCTCACCTGGTATGTTATATAGTGATTATTTGGAGTTCAATACCTCATAAACACCTCAATGTTCAGTTTATTAAATCTTTTTAAATGTTAAAATTTTGCATGCTTTATGTGTTTTTGATGTATCTTACACATCAGGCTTTTATGGATATTGTGAGAATATGGATCTCACCTCATGAGACATCTTATTTTTTTCAGAGAGCCCAAACTGAGCAAAATAATATGCAATTTAGTGCAGTTGTTTATAGTTATAACAGTAAAACAGACTACTTACATAAAGTATATATAGTTTTTTTTATAGAAATCAGGACTTTTAGAAGTGCTACTTGATTTAAAAATATTGGTCAGATTACATAGATGCATGCAGTACTGGTCATTATAAATTTGCATTTGAAATATGATACCTTATGCTTTATGAAAACTATCTTTTTTGATTTTATATATTTATAGTTAGAACATGCTTAATGTTGTCATGTATATATATATGTATATGTATACACATATATACATATATATATATACATGACAACATTAACTTATGTTCTAATTCCAAACATTGCTACTACTCATGAATATCTGCTAACTCCTTTAGTTCCCACAAACACAGTGTGATCTAACAAACACACATTTCTCAGAAAGCGATCCACAGTCGACATGCCCGCACCAGCTGGGGGGAGACTGTTGGCTCTCATTTGTCTGATAAATACTTCATGGCAACAATTAGTATGTCCCATGTGTACTCAGATACAAGCCCTCAATCACATTAAAATCTGTTTGAATTATATTAGCGGCTTATAAGATGTTTTTTACTACATGTCATAATGATAAGCCTCAAAGAAAGAATCACAAATGCACACATATACACAATAAATTATAGCAATGGCAATTGTGTTTGAAATGCATTTATGCATTTAGTAGATGCTATTATCCAAAGCAACTTTAGATAGAACTCAGGAACATGTAGAAATGCAGAAAGTTTTCTGCTGGGGTAAATCAGATTTAGGTCTAAATCTAAAGGTTGGATTTGGGGAAGGGAAAAAAGAAAATACAGTTTGTACAGTATAAAAACATTTGCCTACGGAATGTTCGATAAAAAATGGAAAGCCACCAAGTGTGTGTGTAATGTCATTGGTTAAAGTTGTGGAGTGGTTACGTGAGCATATTACTTGAGGTAGGGAGGTGATGCTCCAGTAGCAGTCCTGCATAAACCAGCATCACAACCTTAAATTTGATTCTGGCCTTAAATGGAAGTCAGTGGAATAAGATCAGGATGAGTGTGACGTGCGTTCTCTTTGGCTGATTGAAGACCAGATGGGAATTCTGGCACATGGCTTTCTCCTACTGCAGATGATGTGCAGCTCTTTTGTCTCAACTTGATGATGCCCCTGATTGAAAAAAAAAGCAGCATATGCTGGTTAGGTATGTTTTGAAGCATAGCAGCTGGTTTGAGCTGGCCCTCAGCTGGTTTAAGCTGATCACGGGCGGTCCTAAGCAATCAGCTCCTGCTCAGGACCAGCTTATGACCAATTGAGGAACAGCTCAAACCAGCATATGCTCATCAGGGGCATCATCAGGTTGAGAGAAAAGAAGCTGCATGTCATCTGCACTAGGTGGTAAATGCAATGTGCCTTTGATTCAATGTCCAGTGAAGTTGTTTAAGTGAAGAACAGTAGAGGACCGAGCACTGAACCCTGAGGCACACCACCACCTTGGAGCACATCACATCAGAGCCTATCTGCATGATATCTGCTGACTCCTACCAACTTTCTAAAGTTGTTATATGACCTGAATAGATTTGGATTCACGTATTAAAATAAAATGAAAAAGTCAGAATCAGACCTAAAAAGGAAATCCTTAATATGGGCTTAAACATATTATCATTAAAAAAAGGATAACTTGAAGGCTGCTTTTTATCACATTTACTCACTCTCTCTGACATTTAAAATTTCTTTTTGGGATAAAAGGGTTCTCTGTTGTATTATGAATGAATCAGTTATTTAAAATGCTTCTTTATTATTCTGTATTATTATCTTTTGCATGTATGGAGAGATATAAACTTCATATACAGGATGTTGTGTCACAATGTGTGAAAGATGGGCTGCCCTTTTAAAAAGCACCATATGGCGAATCAGATGGAATTATTAGGAAAGTCAAGAGGATGAAATACAATTCTGGTTGAATAATGTGTGAGAGTGTTGGGTTAGAAAGGGGCTGAAATCTACAGTTACCAAGGCAACAGTGTCAGTTCTGTTGCCACAAACTGATGAACAAGTTTGTTGAAGACTCACGTCACCCTGTCTGTTCCTTTACACACACATATCAGTAGCATCTCTCTGTCTCAGCCTGCGGAAAATTGATAATTGAGCACCGCCTTTAAGGCACAATATACAACCAGCTGTCAAATGAGCGTATAACAAAAGCAGACATTTTCAAACAACAACATTCCCTTCAAACGACTCCACCCCTGTGTGTTTTCAAAGATGGGACTTTCACGAAGATCAGTCTTTTAGCATCAAATCCCTCAGGCAACAAGCGTCTCCATGCTAACAGTTACACATTGTATCTTTAATAGCGTGAAAGCAGCATGACTGATGCGGCCGCGTCTCATTCAGCAACTGACAAACTCAGAGGACAGAGAGAAAAACACACGGCACATGTGTGGTGGGTGAGTCTCCAGGGACCACCTGACACATCGGCTCCATAACAGCAGGCTGAGGTGGGAGGTCTGGGAGACATCCTCAACTTCACCTCTCACCTCTCTCAGCAAAAGATTTATGAACCCCTGTCAGAGCCGCACAACTAATGAGAGAGAAGATAGGCGAGAGAAGGAGGGAGAGGAGAGAGGGATGAATGGATCGAGAAAGGCTATAGGGAATATGATGAGAATAACTAATAAAGGGATGTGGCTTCGGGAGAGAGTCGACTCTAAAGGCTCGATTTGAGGCTTTTGGTTGGGTTCATTTTTAAGGATCGGGGTGCATGTGAGGTGAGAGATTCAAATATTATCCGTTTTTAAAACCATGTTTTAGTTTATCCCAAAATCCATTCTGTATTTTACCAGCTTCTGTTTATTTTGTGTTAATAGTTTGTTGTAATACATTTTAATAAAGATTTTTAATAAAATTAATTTTAAAAAGAATTTTAATAAAAAATGTATTTGGTCACATACACATATATATATATATATACATATATATATATATATATATATATATATATATATATATATATATATATATATATATATATATATATATATATATATATATATATATATATATATATAACAGAATACAACCTGCAGTGAAATAAGGCTCACGCTAAATAAAATGCATAAAATATATGAAGGATAAACATAATAATGAAAAACTAAACCTGAAGTAGCCAGAAGACCGTATGGCTGTATACAATAGAGCTAGATAGAACAATAATAGTTCAAGTTCAATAGTAATTCAAAAGTACAGGTCATGTGTGAAATGAACAATGTTTTAAAAAATATTATTATTAGTGTTATTAGTAATAGTGTTAATAGTCTGTTTACATATGTTTTAATATCATTTTCATATAACATATAGCATATAGCAAATGCACAAAGTTCAATTCATCTTTAAAAAATGTGATCAAATAAAAGTGCAAGGAAACAAAAAGTGCTTTTAAATTAAATCACTGACAAACAATTGTGAAATTATTTAAAGGAGTTTGTATGATGTTGCTAAAAAAGAACATTATATTGTGTATGAGTGTTGTGTATTGGTTTAAGTTTCTAAAAAGTTTCATTTTCCATATACTGTGTTACTTCTATTGCTTCTCCTTTAAGCCCCGCCTTCCAAAGAGGTTGGTTGTACAAAGCTTATTGTTCCAAAAAAAAGCGATTGGCCAAATCCCTCAAGCGTTTGGCATCATGGGCGCTATGGCACCAAAACAATAAAACACATTACAAATGAGGCATTTGTTGAATCAGTAGGGACATAATTACTGTTAATAATGATTGATTATGATCATATCTGCATTCGTGATCAGAGAAACAACAAGCAACAACAGCACTATCGTTCACTGCTCAAAAAACACGTTTGAATAGTAAGTAGCAGATTCTTTTAATAAAAAAGCGTAACTTACTTAAAGGTTGTGAGTCAGAAGGTCCAGACTGTCCTTGCAGAGTTAGTATCGCCCCATAGCCTCTGTGCACAGGTTTTAGAAGGCTGTCCTAAATGCGCTGAACACACTAATATTTGTGTTGAACTGTTCTGGAACAGTGTTGTGAATACAACTTTCCCATGATTTATAGTTGTGTCCTCTTTTTGGAAGCACTTTCTATAACGATACACAGCGTGTCCAGCAACCGGCAGCAACACTACAGCTCCTCGCTTCTTTCTTCACATAAACATTTGGGCTGTGTTTGAAAAGTGGGAACTTGTTAAAGCGAAGTTGTTTTTAGGAGAGTGGACAACTTTTTCAAGAATATCTCTTTGGTTTTGAGAACTTTTTGCAAATTTAGGCATCTTATCCATGCCCACTAACAGCTTGTAACACTCCTAAGTGAAGGAAAACTTCAAAAAGTTCAAAAACATCATATGAGCCCTTTAAAATAATATTTTTATTAACTCTATTATTATTGTCACTATTCATTTGAGAAGGACATTTATAACAGTGAGCTGATGCACAAACATTACAGCTAGTCATGTAATCTCACATCATAATTTCTTCAAGGTAAACCAAACTTATATATTGGTGGCTAGCAGTGAAGACTTTTGAGTTTTGTGTGTAAATTGTAATCAAAATGAAACAGTGGTAAAGTGACTCTTGACATGAAGTTCGTGATGAGTATTGTCCTCATATATGGTGAGAAGGCAGAGACGGAAAACACTGAAGAGTGCATGCATGTGCAGACGAAAACTCCACTATTGTTTCACACACACACACACACACTCAATACATGTGAAATATGCAGACTCAAGCAGTATAGTACATATCACAGTTTAAATAACCACACTTTGATTCATTTTTCCAAATTTTGCCCCATTCTGGTAGACAGTAAATTCTGCATCGTGTAAATCATAGGGCTCTATTTTTATCACTAGCATTTATAGGGCAATGGAGTGAGTGATACATTCTGATATTATGAGAATTGTTTAAATCCACAAATTGCTTTCTGAAAAGTTCTCACAGACAAATGCAAATCTCCAGCAATATAAAATGTTCCAGGATGTCATTTCAACTTAGTTCCAGTGAGTTCACAGGCAAAGCCCGAAGAAGTTCTCTTCAAAAAGCTGAGGATAATTTCAGCCTCAGCGCATCAACCTCAGCGCTGCGAGAAAGAATTCGAGGCCCCACTCACCAAAAATAAACAGGTAAATATGAACAAGCCTGCGGCATGGTGGGAAATTATGCAAATTTCATTTCCACTGAGGGTGAATCTTGACTTGAGCTTTACCACCGATCGTGGAAGTAAAAAATATCACAGTAGCGACTGGCTGTCAACAGAGATGTATATCTCCAAACAGCTGAGAAATGTATACCATTGCAGCAGAAATGTAAGTATTGACTAAAATTTAGCGATGGAAACGGTTTGTTAAATGTGAGTTACATCTGAGCTGCACAACTTAAGCCTACCACTGTAGTATAATTTTAGCCTAATAAAGGTAAATGTCGAAAAGAAAACATCTTTAAATTCCTTAAAATAAAACATTAACACTTATATTCAGGGAATATATCTTTTTACAAATATTTATTTGCCAAAACTTCAAGATACATTTTAGATGTTTTTGCTTTTAAGATGTTTATTGCTTTTAAGTATAAATCTAATGCAGTTTAATGTTTATGCTTAAAACAAGGGGAAAAAACATGGGAATGGAAAAATTAATGTTTCTGAAAACAATTTTCATATTTTATTTTCACATTTGAAATATTTTATTATGCATCTTTTAAAGAATTAGCAGTTTATTTCAGACATGCAAGGAGGAGAGGATCCAAAGATGTATAGTATGGATGATGGCAACCAAGCTGTGTGACATAATTAAAAAATATGAAGCAGCGCAGTATCGATTCTCATCCAATACAGACAGATGAGCTGGGGAGGTTATGCATGCTCACAGAAGGGACCATCAACATGAGTTTGCCTGGGCTCGTCTTTAAAGTTTAACATATTCCCATAAACATTTAAACACATTCCATAGCCCTTTAGGGATAACGATAGAACTTCTCTGAGATTGAATGAAATTAAAACTTGTTCATATGAAACAGTTTTTTAATAGGTTGTATTACATCACCCTTGGCAGAGAAATGTATTGTTTTAATTTATTTATAGCGTGACGCATTCGAAACGGGCAGCCTGAACAATACACATCCCCGTTCAAGCGCTTGCCTGAGAGGTGCGTTTTTTGCAGCAGAAGTGGATTCATCAGTCAGTTAATAATTGCTGTATTAAATTGAGCAAGCACAACAGATGTTTGGCTGGTTAGCATGATCTTTTTAGTATGCTGGAAGATGCTGTATCTAAATCGCCTTCCAAAAGTAACTGTGCTGTTGAAATAAATTTTAAGGATACAAATAAATTGTATACATTTAGTTAGACTTAAAATATTTGAAGCTTTTGGAATTCACATATTTCATATACGCATAACAGGCTTCTGCACTAAAAAAATTATTTTAAGGAATAGTTCACCCAAAAATGAAAATTTCTGTCATTATTTACTCACCTCAAACCTGTATGAATTTCTTTGTTCTGGCGAACATAAAAGAAGATATTTATCTGTTTTGAGTCACCATTAACTTCCATAGCATTTTGTTTCCTACTATGGAAGTCAATGATTACAAACCTTTATAAAAATATCTTCCTTAGTGTTTTGTAGAACTGCTTTTCGTTTTAGGGTGAACTATTGCTTTAGAAAAATAGTTTTTAAATAATTTTAGAATCATATTTTCAAAACCCACTTAAAACCTGGTTAAAACCTGGTTATTGTGTATTTAAAGCAATCAATTTGTTAATACGAATAACAAATATATAATATTAATTACATGAAGTGTTTGTAATTTTGTGGCATGATCCAAATGGATGGAAATATATTAAATTCAGAAGCATGAATCATCAGTACGACGCAGATGTTTTAGTAAGTAATGATTATTATTGAGGCTTTTTAAGGGAATAGTTCAAACTAAATTGGTGATAGATAGATTTTAGTCAAATTCACCCCATAAGCAATTTAGTCTTTAATATTTTTTAAAAGAAATTTCACCTTGTCTGAAGAAACACATGGCCAATGCGATCAGCGTAACAATGGAAACTAATCTAATGTTTTCACTTCATTACCAATAGGCAGCATATATGAAAACAGCAGAGAGCCTAACACAGATCCTTGCAGCACTTCATATTTTACCACTGTAAGATTAGATGCTTCCTTATCCTACAGAGAAAATAGTAACTGTGGGACAGGTAGGATCTAAGCAACCCAGCTCCTGGAGGAACAAGCCCTGCAATTTGGTTTCAACTCTGCTCCAATACCATGTAGTTTGCAAACAGGCCTAAAGGACTTCATTAGCTGAAGCTAAAAGGGTAGCCCACCAGGAACTGTGTTTTGCCGCTTGATCTAAACCATCATAATGCCCGTTCCTGAATACCAATGTTATTCTGTAATCTATCTAACAGTATGTCATGATCTATGATGTCACTAAAATCGATCCATTAATCGGAGGCTAGAAGCAAGTCATTTGTAATTTTACCAAGTGCTGTTTAGACACAAATCTAATATTTGAAACGTAAATCATGTGGCGTGTATGCATTCAGGAGGTCTAGCGCTGTGCTGGGCATCTGCTACTGGATGGTTGAGGTATTGCAGACCTCTCAAACTGTGAGCTGACATTTTCCTTTACACAAAGTTGAATTATCACTACATGAAAGACGATTCAAGAGGACTTACTTTGCCAAAGAAGTGCATGTTTCTACATTTCAAAAATAGACAGTGACAGAGGCTTTGAGGTGAATCCTCAAGCGGCATCCTCGAGACGCTTCAGCATTTTATTTGTTTTCTGCAGCCGCTGCACTAGTGGCTCCATGTCGAACTGAAGAACACCAATAACACATTTTTCCTGTGAGTGCTTGTGCGTTTACTTAAAGGGAAATGGTGCATTTCTCTTCAGGATAACACAGAAGACATCCTGCAGTGACACACACTCCCACCGGAAAACAGAAGGAAGGAGGGAGGGAGGGATGAAGAAGGGTGGGATTTTCTTTTAATGATACTGTGTGTGTATATATATATTTGTATGTGGCAAAGATAGGACCAATGTGTCCGAGAGACATTCTTTATCCCAAGAGTTGGACCTCCAAGTACATTTCAACAGTATAAATACGGTCCCACATAAATACATCCCCTCCACTTAAGAAACAAACGATAACATTGACCAAAGCGAACAACAATAGGCGTAACACTGACCCGATCGAAACCAATGGAACCAAAAACCCAACAGCATGTCAGTGGATTGGTTTGGCGGGCTCTACACCTGAGTGAGGTTGATTTGCATGAAATGAAAGTTGCACCATGCAGATACACATGTGCTTTTACAATATAGAAAGCACTTGAGACGGAAGGGACGTGGAACCGCAGTACAGACAAGGCTGCGAGATGACAGAAGCTTGACCAGGACATGGGGTTGTGGAGAACTCTATTGGAGGTCTGAGACTAGACAAGCTCAAGTTGCAAGCAGATTTAGTTCATATAAGATGGTTTTGAATAGTGGCGTGGATTGTAGGTTTTGCTCTGGTTAGATGGGCAGCTGGAACTTGACATCAACCTGGGCCTCTTTGGCCAGCGATACAATTTCAGAAAGCTTTACAACCTAGAGAAAAAGAGAGCAAGAAAAATAATGGTAAATATTCCATTCCAGTCAAAGATGGCATGTAATTCTGATCATCTTAATTATAACATAAATTTTAATATTAAAAATGCAGTGATGATGGTTTTTTTGTTTGTTTGTTTGTTTTTAAATGGCTGTCATTGAAGAGTGATCAAATCTTGTATCTGGAAACCCGGTTTGTATAGTCATTGCATAATAATAAGATTTGCTGATTCTATTGGACAGCAACATTTGCTTTTGTTTTCTTTTTGTATTTTCTTTTTAATTAACACAGGTGCACATTTGTTACATTTAGTTGAATTAGGTAGCATGAATTAACAATAAACCTTTTTTTTTTTTTTTAAACAGCATTTATTAATCTAGATGACTTTATTCATAATTTATTTGTTTGATTGTTTGTTTATTCATAATGTACATTATATACATTTATTATTTATACTTGAAAGATGTATTATTTATGTTTTTATTTTACATTGAAATATTAATATGTAGATATTAATGCCATCAAATATTAATAAAAGCTGTAAAAGTATGTTTCGATGTTAGTTCATAGAAGCTATTAATGAATAACCCCTAACTACTATTAATGAACTGAATCTTGTTGTGAAGTGTGAATTTTGAATCTGTCCTCCAAAAAATAAAAGTTTCCCAGTTATGGGAAATTTTGTTCTGTCTCTCAAGAAAGGATCTGAGTTTAGAAGAATTGAGGGTGACTAAAGCGATGACAGATTTTTGGTTTGGGTGAATAACTCTTAAAACCTCATTTTCTTTGGACTATCAATTTGATTCCTGAACCATGATGGGCAGATTCATCTCTCCATTTCCACCCCATGTCAGTTTCGGTTTGCCCATATGCATGCCTAAATGAGAGAAACCCACCATTTTGGCCGCCTCATCCAGATCATCACAGGCCAGGATCTTCAGAGGGCTGGCAGCCATCAGGAGCCTTGGCATCGGTCCACTCTTGTTCCTGGAGATCAGACAAGCGTGATGAAAGTGAAGAGATGAAGGACAGAAAACCCGAGCCACCTGCATAAATATCCCTTTCAGACACCTTTTTCTTTTGTCACCCCTTCTGTCAATGTTTCCTCTCTCCAAGATGATCCAGGTTTTCTTGTGGGATTTGTGCTATCTTTTATTGTTGAAATAGATAGCACAGTGTTCTCATAAGTTTTTGACTAATGAATTTCTAGGACTTTTTCCACTTGACCTTTCCAGTCGTCTGCACTTACTGAATAAGGGTTTTCAATAATTCAGCAAATGCAGACTTCCTCTCTCAGAAGCATTCAGAACGATCTGTGAACCGTTTAATAAAAAATTCAAATAAAAAAAGAAACTGAATTTCAGTATCATAATGGCTAGCAGGTTGCAAGCAAGTTTTACTTCATAAAATAGCAACATCTAACCAATAACATGATTTATTTTATTAAAAAAGTGTAACTAGAAAAATCTTTTGCTATAATAACTGCATTGAGTAAATAAAATCTAATAAAACATTGTGTCCTGTTTATGTGATTTTTTAAGAAAACCTGAAGTGCTTGTTCTTATGAATATAACCGATAATATGATAACATTTTCAGATCAGCACACTTTTAAATAAAGTATGGGAATTGAAAATATTTTAAATGGGTTTCAAACTATCCCTTCACCTCTCCATTAATCAAAGTCACCTACACCATCAATCATAATCATAGTACTAAGTTCGGTCTCTCTCACCTTGTAACCGCTTTCACGATGGGGATTTTCAGATCTAAGTCCGTGACAGCCATAATAATGCCCTGTCGCGATGACATCACACTGCCATGATGCACCAAAGATGTTCACCAAAATAGCTTGGACCTGTTACAGAGAACACAGAAAAACATAAGAGGTGTGATAAGGCGCCAATAAGAACAGAAGCCAAAGTAAATCCTTCATCGTGATATTACCTTTTTATCAGAGGTGATGAGCTTGAAGGCCTCCGTTACCTGCTGTGCAGTGGCTCCCACCTCCAACATCCAGGAAGTTAGCAGGTGTTCCACCATGAAGTTTAATGATGTCCATGGTGGCCATAGGCGCAGTCCAGCCCCATTGACTAAACACAGATGACATCATATGCATGAGTTTACACATATACAAACCAGTCAAAGTTAACGCTTTATTTTAAAAGTCAACTTTAGACATTCTACTAACAGTAAGTAACTTTGTAACTACATGTAGACTAGCAGTCATTAGAGTATTACATGACTGTCTGCTTAATATCTTATAACAAGTCATCTAACCCACCACAACATACTGACTACTTATTCTACTACCCCTAAAGCCTACCCCTAACTGTGTACTCTGAGAGTTAATGACATGTAGTTGCAAATGAATGATAATCACTTACGACATGTAGTTGACAAGTAGTTATAAAGCACTTATAGTTAGTAGAATATCTAAAGTTGACCATCAAAATAAAGTGCAATCGTGAAAAATAAAGCGTATAAAAGATCTTTAGTTCTAATTCTACATTTTAAAAAATGCTGATATGCGAATTATAATTTTCAAATCGTCCACTCAATGCTGTGATAATGTTTCTCTAATGGAGGATTGTGGGTGTTTGTACTGACCCAGACAGCCAATAGTGCCGTCTAGGCCGATGTAGTTGAGGTCTGCTTTGGCTGCCTGTTGGTCTCTGGCATCCTCCTGGGTCCAGTCTCGCATTTGAACACTTTCTTCTGTCTGTGAAGCAGCGTTTGAGTCAAAGTTGATCTTAGCGTCCATACACATCACTGCAAAGCACAGAAGAAAACATCTATGAATGCCTGAAACAATGGGAATGCCATGGAGTGTTATAGTGATGGTAGGGCTGCACAGAGGCTCAATCCACAATAAATCTACCAACACACTTTGATATGCTTTAAAAAACCTTAAAAAAAAAACAAAAAAAACACCAGATCATGAGATGCACAAAAGTAAATAAACACAGTGTCATGTTTAACCATTTTTTTAAGGTGTAAAACCTGCACACAATAATTTGATTTAATTGCCTTATCAAAAACTGTATTGAAATTGATCATGCATCCTTAGGACTAGGGTTGTGTACATAATGTAAATAAAAGTGTAAGGTGTCTGCTTTCTGGTACCAATGCCAGATGAATCTTCCACCATTGGGTTGATCTCACCATAGATGCATCATACTTGATGAACACATCATACAGTTTCAACATGTTTCTGCAGCTTCATTGATCAATGCCGGGGAAACCCATCTTCTCTGCCACCTGAGAGAGGAAAAAAAAAAAAACATTTTTCATGCAGGGGTCAGTGTGGAGACGGTCTATACACGAGTAATACTCCGCACCTCACCTTAATAGCCTGATCCATCTTTATTCCCTGTATGATATCAATAGGCTCTTTCACGATAGCATCAGGATTCTCTGCAGCCACATCCTCAATGTTCGCACCCTGAGAACTGCCAATCAGCACAGGGCCCTACAGGGGTGGAGTAGAACCCATATCATTTTAAGGGCAGGTGAAATTCAGTACCAGTGCTGACAATGGCCTCTGCTGGCCAGTCTGCTTACTGCAGCACATTAAGTGGTGATGTCATTTTTGAGCAGCTTGTAAAAAAGGCTTTGTGCTTTTATGCACAAATCTAAAGCTCCAGTTTACGTAGAAAAACCGGCGCAGCAATGGCCCAGTCCGTGACCTCTCACCTGGTAGGACACTCTCCATAGTGATGGCAAAATAATACTCTCTGCGAGGGTATCTGCGGCTGCATGAATAAACACCACAGTTACAGATCACTTAGCCTCTCCTGTCTGTAGTAGACAGCTTCTTGCCAATCATCTTAGAAGAGATATCTCTCGCTTCCTCTGGCCTGCAGACACAAAGCGAGTAAGAAGACAAAGAGGAAATTGGGAAAGTAAAAGTGATGAACAATAAAGTAGGCACAAACACCCACGAGTAAACGATTCTGGCGCCGCCTTTCAGTCCTCCCTCAAACGTGCCTTTGCCTCACGACCACCCGCCAACACTTGGGCTTTCACCACCAGGTCTTTAGAGCCTGAAAAAAGAGAAAGAATAAAATAAGAAGAGAGAGAGAGAGAGAGAGAGAGAGAGAAACCTTGAATAACGCTAACTGAACAGACAAAAGTAGTGCACAAACACATAGCCTTGCTCAAAGAAACTAATACCACTTAAACTGACGGATGAAAAATTCACTACAGAGCTGCTGCATCCTCAACCAGTGAGTCATACTTTGATTAGCTAGTCTCTAAACCTGCACAGACCTGCTGCACAGACATTATGAAAGCCTGGGCCTGACTGTTATGATAAATGCAGTGCCACAAAACAGAACAGGAAAGATTAAACAGTTTTGATTTACTTGGATTTAAATTGCATAATAAGTTGACAACAACAGACGCATGACGCCAATAAGAATGATTTAGGAAGGCATGGCTTCATAAACTCAATTGCTCCTGTTTAGTAAAAACAATAAGCTGCAGATTTCTACCATTTCTAATAGGAGTTGTAACTTTTTACAAGCTAACTTTTCAGAACTATTATAAAATTCTTATTTGTTACATTGGAAATGCTCCTTGCCCTCCTGCTAATTTTTCTTGGTTGAAGGACTTAAATGTCTTTCCTACATTTAGAAAAAGTGTGTATTAGACTGTATTAATTCATTTTATAAAATGTGGAATCCTATTCTTTATACCTTCATAATAGACTGCTTTTTTCTTTCTTTCTTTCTTTCCTTATGTTATGTGGGGTAATTTGGATTCAAACACAGATAATGGTGATCTTCTGGTTACATAATTTTTATTTATCTATTGCTATGAATATGTTTTTGTTTGCTTTTTCCTTCATAAAATAGCATATTGTATTGATGTTCAAATAGGCCATGTGTGTTATTTATTTAAAAATCTGCATAATAAAAATAAATAATAATAATCATCATCATTATTTACTCACCCTCATTTTCTTATAATCCCATAAGACCCATTCTAATGAGAAGATACTAAACAAAATGCTGCCTTTTTCCTGTCTAATGGCTTGAATGTTACTGTTCTTCGTTACAATATTGTTCAAGTTTGAGGCACTGTTTTATGGTTAACAAAATGCATTACGTTTATCAAATACGACTGCAAAGATGTAATGAGAAATGTTTCTTTAACACCAAATCATCATACTAGAATTATTTTTAAAATATCACAATGCTCTATATGACTTTTTAATTTGCAAAAATCTTTTTTTTCTCAAATTGTAAAGTGCTTTTTTATGGTTACTTTCAAATGTATTGGAAAACAGAAATATGACCTTCCTTTTGTCCTCCAAAACATCTGTTGTAGGAGGTTTAGACACCAAGAGCGTAAATAAAAACTGACAGAATTTTCAGATTTGGGCAACTATACCAAGTTGGAGTACTGAAAAAGGGAAGCGCCCCCCCAAGAACACTTAAAATGCTGACATTGTGAAACTATAGATATTTGTCCATGTTGCAATTTTACAAATAAAACACTCCACTTTTTGCAACCCTGAGCGTAGTTTACTGCATTTACTAAATATGAAATCCACAGCAAGCGATTAGGCTGCTCATTTGGAAACAGTAAGTTAAGGAGAAAATCCAATTCAAATCTGAGAGAGGCACAGAGATTAAAACTAATGGGTCAGCTTAAACTTTCTCTATTGTGCATGTCTCTCAGTCTAAAGCTTAGTCCTTCCTTGTTTGTGACACCTACCCTCCCTTTATTCCAGCACTGCCTGTCCATCACGGGTCCGTGCAGGTGCTGCCTATATGCTGACTGGTTAGATTAAAGTTCAGGCCAACCAC
>NC_056704.1:2788265-2795221 GCF_018831695.1 Puntigrus tetrazona | reverse complement strand
TACATGTATATAATTTTATTATTCCTATTTTGCATTGAAAGGTTAGAACTTCAGATGGTCTTCAAGGTAAATACTTCAAGTCATAAGGACTCAAACTACTGCTACATAAATGTTTGTCTCTTTTTAACACAGTTTAAATGCAATGTCAGAGGCTGCTCAAAATGGAAGACCCATCCTCAAACGTCCTGGAGTGGGCTTTGGGGTTCTTGTGACAGACTCCTTCAATCCAGGATGTGTCCTGCTAGGAAAAAGAAAAACCAGAGTTGGGAAAGGCACCTACCAGTTACCAGGAGGCCACATCGAATTTGGGCGAGTTTACCGTCATAAAAACTGCATCAATGTGGCAATGTGACATATTTATCAAGTTCTCAATAATTCCTGCCTATTCATGTTAACCTTTCTCATGCGCTAGTGCGATAATACACGTGGGTTGCAAGTAAATGAATTTCAATTTTCAGAGAAACTTGGGAGGAATGTGCCCAGAGAGAGGTGATGGAGGAAGCTGGCGTCCGACTGAAGAACCTTCGCTTTGCGTCAGTTGTAAACTCTATCAGACTGGAGGAAAATTACCATTACGTCACAATCTTCATGCAGGGAGAACTGGACAGGTCTTACTCTGTTGAACCAGTTAATTTGGAGCCAGAGAAGAATGAAGGTAAACCATTTCTTTGAATGTGTTATTGCCTGTGATGTCTCAGGCCCAGATGGCCCACCCACAGATCATTCATGATAGTGATTCAAATCTGTCATGTGAAACTATTGCATATCTCATGCCAACTTGGCGATCACCATCACAACAGGTTTTTGCGGTTTTGAGCGAATATTAAAATGCTTTAGAGTTTTTTATACAGTATAATATAATGATGACTTGGCTTTTTATAAAGCACTATAAGTTTAAAATGAAAATGTTTTTATGTGAAAATATTATTGATACGTTACACAAATTATTAAATATGGTAGCATTGACATATAACTAAAAATAGATCTATCCCAACTTTAATGTCTTCACCCTCTTAATTATATCCATCATTTATAATCATACAATTTGACATAATCAGCTGGAGTGATATTCAGTTATTTGTAATAATATTGGACACTTTTAATATCTAACTGGGTGTTTTTTGGCCAGAATAAACAATATTCAAAACTAATTATTTGTACATTTTCTTTACATAACCATGCACTGTATAAAACTGAATCATGTGCTTTGGATTTCTATGTTGTATGTATGATTTCTGTGAGTAAGTATTGACCAAGTATAAATGTATTTATTTAATATTAGGCATCAAATTATTTTATGAGTGTAGCTAATAATGAAAAAACAAGATGATTCATTTTTAATGATTTGACTGTATCTGCCCAAAGCAGCAGCAGTATTACTGCAGAATTTCACTGGAAGCTTCAGAGTCATTCGTTATTTCTTTCTCAGGTTGGACATGGAAGCGGTGGGAAGACTTTCCCCCTGAAGAGCAGCTATTTCTACCATTAGCCAACCTCAGACAGCAGGACTTCCAGCCATTCAGAAAGAGTTAAAAGGATTTTCTGTAATTAAGAAATCATCTTATCACTCCCTGACTTAACCTTATTCAGGTTCAGGTGAACTGAACTCACCTCAGGCTCTTTCTCACTCATTTTAAAGGGAGCATTGACCTAGCAAAAGGACACACGCCCTGACCTTAAGCTGTGAGACTGACATACTGTACTTTCAGATCGACTCTTATGGATATTTACTAAATGTTGCTCTATAGCCTAATGATTTTATTGAACATGTATGTGTACTAAATTATATATAAGGCTATTAAGCTGTTAGGTCTTATCATATATTTATTTATACACACTGGTATATTAAGTATACAGCATGTTATGGGTGATATTTTGTTAAAATGTTAAAATCAAACACCTTAAGGTATCCCAAAAGCAAAGCTTTTACAGCCCAAAACTGATTTCTGATTTTTTTAAGCTGATTTCTACATATACATTTTAACATTTCAAGTAACAAACTAACATTAACCTGTATTAATAATAAATTGTATTTTATTGTAAAGTGTTACCAATATTTCATCATTCATCACCTTCCTCATGCAAACAGACAACACCCTTTGCATTTGTAATACTACTGCAAGGATTTCATAACATATTTTTTTTTCCAAATAAACCTTACCTGCGCTCCAATAAACATTACCTGTTTTGTTTTGTTTTTTAAGCCACGCCCCATCAGTGAACTTATTATATTAAATTATTTTATATTATATTATTTTATATTATACGCTGTGGGTTCGTACAATTTATTTATTATATTGAAATATATCTCGTGTTAAAATAAAACCAACGACGTTATGTGTATTGGTGGAAACAGCGCCCCCTGTCCGTTCGTCGATGAACATACAGTCTGAATCCGGTCGGCTCGAGCTAAATGCGCCACAGCAACTTGTGAAGCAGTGCAGAGAGGTCGTCGGATTCGCTAAGCTTTCGCTGTAGTTCGGCGAAGAGAAAAAAAAAACCTTTGACAAAAACAAATTTCAGTTGTACGACATGGTGAAACTTGCTTTCAACTCCGCTCTCGGACAGAAGGATTTAAAAAAGGAGGAGAAGGATGAAGCTTTGATCCCTCAGGATGTGGTGAGTTTTGTTAGCACAGACGCTAACCGGCTAGTGAAATTAAAAACAACGTTGATAACAACACCGCATTTAACCGTTAAATTCTTTGCAACGTGTTTATTTGTTGCAACAGTGGTCGGTCAGGGTGATTCAATAAGCATACGACAACATTAAATAAATACATAAATAGAGGATTTTAACAAAAATAAAGTAATGTTAAAAAACATCAGTTGATGTTTGACTGGAATGTAGACGTATATGTGACTGAAACACCTAGACGATGTTTGTTTGGGTTTTGTGAGGATTCTAACCTTTTTTTTTGTTGCCTGGTAGTTTTGTTTTTGTGTGTGTAGAGGGAAGCCATCTCCTGCCTTGTTTCAGTGTGTGTGTGTGTGTGTGTGTGTGTGTGTGTGTGTGTGTGTGTGAGAGTGAGTGTCAAGACAGCTTTGAGCTTACAGGAAAATGGCCGACAGTCCAACAAAAACACTAGGATATATGTACAAAAATCTCGTGGCATTGCACTTTCGACATGTTTTCCATCGAGATTCCTAATGCGTGCACATGCAATGTTCAGAAAATTAAAATAAATAAACGCTCGTACATATAGTCACGAATTGCATTTTTAAATGCTCTGTATAGTAGCTTGATGCATATCTGTGCAGTCGTCGCAGTGTTTGAAATTAAACGGTTAATTTTCACGTGAGATTTGCGTTTAAAGGTTTGTGGATGTAGAAATTTGTCCCTTGCACTTTCTGAATCGGTGGCAGTCATAAACATAGTAAAATCAGGAAGAGGAAATGCATATTTAGCCAGCTTATCGTGGGAGACTTTCGTAAGTGTGAGACCAGCTCCCACTCAGATGCATGCACCGTCTGGCTGCTTCTGTTCCTCAAATACGATCATCAGCTGCCACTGAGGATGAGTCAGCACCTAGTGTGCGAATTGGGTTGATAATCAAGAAGAAGAGGTCGTGAATCATTCATAAGACACTGTTGTGTCTGCTGAAACACTGCCACTGCGATCAGACCGACGGTGCAGCCCGGTCTCACTGGCACTATGTCTGCAAGGAGCATGTCAGCAGAAGAAATCGATTCAGAAGGTTTCGTGCATGGAGCAGTGTTTCTTACCTTTAGACATTTCTGGCAATCTAATACTTATCTAATTCGGTTAAAAGGTGCAAAATCATCGTGAGATAAGACGTAAAGAGCTGTTTGGTCTGCAATCCTCTGTCACACAGGTGATCAAAGCCTCGCTGAACTTGCTGCTGGAGCCGACTACCAAAAACAGCCATCTTTGTTCCTTGGAAAAACTCCTGAAGGCTCTGGTTATTTAAACAAAGACGGTCTCTGTTAGCTAAGCCATAATCTGCAGTGTGTGTCTGTGTGTGCGCAAGAGCAGCGCTGTGCGTATTTGAAACAGGTGTGTTTGTGTGTAAACGTGTGAGTGAATCTTTGAGGCTTTTTTTTCTTCTTTTTTTACTCCACAACAGGAAGTGCATTCATGCAATTATAACATCACATGACCGTTTTGATGCATGTGTGCTGCATAGATTGCATTGAATCTAAAATTAAAAAAAAAAAAGAGAGAGAGAGAGATTAAGCTGAGCATCGCATTATGGTTATTTTGACTATATTTCATGTTGTGCAGTTGCTGTGCCTTCGCAGATAATTAAAACATGGATTGGTGTCCTAGATTACAGCATCAAAAGTCTAGTTTAACTTGAAAGTCTACGAGTAATAATTCAGTGGGAGAGCATTTTCATATGCAGCTTCAAGTATTATAGTTATAATCGGTTTGTATGTTCGTTTCTATGTTTTTTTTTTTTTTTTTGATGTGCAAATAACTGTTTATTTTGAGAATTGAACGATCATATAAAGGCATTTTTCTGTATGTCAAAAAAAAACAGTTTTCTGTTGTCATTTACCATCTATTTAGTAATATTAATTATTATAAATCTATTACTTGCAATAATATTACAATGTTCCTTGTAATTAAGCTAAATACATGTACAACAAGGATATTACAAAATGGATGTTAAACAATATTACATATACTGTAACTGAATATTATAGTATTGATATAAATGTTAAATTTATTAACATGAACTTTCTTTTTGATATGAACGTTTGCGTTATGAAGAAATTGATTAATTTGACACAGGCCTAATAGGATAGGATAATAGAATGTGTTGACTGTTTTCATTATTGATCAGTGTTTTCAGCACTAATCATTTTCAAACAGACACAATTTGAAATATGCCTGCAGGATCATAAGGTTGGTGTTTACTGAACTAGAGGAGATATAATGATGACTAGACTCATTTAAATTGCACCATTGTCATGGGAAATAGAGTACAGGCTGCATCCCTCAGACACACCTGTAAACAAACCTTTATGCATGTTATAGACGTTTCTAGCTGAAATGTGCTTTGTTTTTGTTGCTCGTAATTTCCCTGGAGTCTGCAGCACGATGGCTGTTACGAACACAGGACACAGCTTAGCTACTTTATCTTCTTTTGCTCTCATTATGTTGTATATGGAAAAATATGGAACAAACAAATGAGAAGCAAAAAGATTTGTTGCCAAATTGTGCCATTTTTTTTTTTTTTCAGTCCGATTCGTTTTCATTTTCGTCCTCGTTCATCAGTCAGAGTCAGCTGATGTTTTGTTCATTTGCATCATGCAGAGTGTTTGTTCCTGTTGGTCTCTGGAGGGATGTTGGAAATTTCCCAGTATCTGTTTTACACAATGCAATTGTTTTGTACAAAGCCACACCCAGACTAAATAAGCTCGCACATAAAATTGATGAAAACTCTCTCCTTAAATGCTAATAAACACGTGCAGGCGCACAAGAGTGTGCAGTCTCTAGGGATTTAAGCAAGAAAAAGGTGAACGTTTGGAAACAAAAACAGTTCCCGCCACTACCGACCATACACGTGGCATCATGAAGTGAGATTAAATTAAGTCAACTATGTAGCATGTGTTGTTAAAGGCATCAATGGCTTAAAAAAAAATCATTACAAGCATATAATCGGGCCTTTCTTCCTGCTTGTGTGTGCATGCAGGACTTGGAGGATGGTCTGCGCATCAGGCAGCAGTCCAGGGCCTGGTGCTGGTGCATGTGTTTGGGTCTGGCCCTCATCCTGTCTGGAGTGGTTGTGGGCGGAGCTTACCTGTACAGGTATTACTTCATAGAGGTGAGAGAACCACTTCCATCAGCTGCGCCACATGAGAACTCGGAATAAGAATGTGAATCTGTCGGATCCTTAGTGTATAAAGTGATTTCAAAATTTAACCATTGCTTGTTTGTGTTAACAAAAAATAATCAGTAGGTTACGTGGATCAACTAAATAATCATTGCTTGCAGCCCTATGTTATTTTAAATATTTAAAAATGCAACTGCATTGTTTTACTTGTTGCAGTTACAAAGTAAATTTTGGTTGCAATCTCACTAATGGCTTAAATGCCATTTCAACAGAATGATGTGTGATCAACTAGACACAGTGAATGAATGTGCCTATTCATAATGATGGTCTTTAGGAGGAGAGGATGTATTTCTGCGGGGTAAACTACCGTGAGGAAAATTACAAGATGCAGGACAGCCAGGAGGAGACTGACATGGATATGCCTGCCGCTTCCAAGAGGATTGAGGAGAGAGTGAGGGTTCTGGAGGACGAGGGGGTGGAGCTCATTAACATCCCAGTGCCCAAGTTCAGCGACAGCGACCCTGCTGACATCGTTCATGACTTCAACAGGGTGAGAGCTCAAGTTCATCTCCCTCACAAAGCCATGCATTCACACAATTTCATCCGGTTCCTAAAAATAAACCACGTGCACCAAAATAGCAACACGCCGGTTTTCCTTCTCTGCTTTTAGAGACTGACAGCCTATCTGGATCTGCGTCTGAACAAATGCTACGTCATTCCTCTCAACACCTCTGTTGTGATGCCGCCCAAAGACTTCCTGGAGCTTCTTGTTAACATCAAGGTAACTACAGCAGCACTGTTGAGCTTCTTCAGAATAGCCGTCCTTTAGTCTGCCTCAAAACCTCCTGAACTTGGACGTTTGAATAATGCGCTGAAATAAAGTTGTAGTCTGGCGTTCGATCATGTGAGCTCTGGTTGTGTTTGCAGGCTGGAACGTACCTGCCTCAGTCCTACCTGGTGCGTGAACAGATGATGGTGACCGGAAAGTTGGAGCATGTGGATCAGCTGGGTTACTTCATCTACGGCCTCTGCAGAGGGAGGGACACTTATAAACTGGAGCGCAGAGAGACTGTTTTTGGTAAACCCATGCACCCATCATACTTTAATTACACACTAACGTCTACTGACAGCATTTTCCTATTGACTTTACAAA
>NC_056704.1:2780537-2788165 GCF_018831695.1 Puntigrus tetrazona | reverse complement strand
AATAATAATAAGTAATGGCTTTGATTTGAACGGCAAAAAGACATTCCAAAATAATATAATGGAATAAAAATAAATAAATGTACATTTTTAGATATCACAATTCATAAATTTCCAATGTAGTTTACAGATGTGAATTCACTATTCTATACAAACTTTTTTCTATAATTCAATAATTTAAAGAATCCTGAAATAATAAATGTATCAAAAGTTAAATGTATCATGACTGTTTTAAATATTGATAAGAAACATTTTAGAATTTCAAATTTGAGTTATTTTGTCCTTTTTTTAATTCTTTTTTTATTTTTTATCTGTAACTACATCAAGTTAATCTTAATCTAAATGAAAATGAGAAATGTTGCTGATATATGGTTTCTGCATAAATATTAAGCAGCAGAACTGTTTTCTTTTAGTAAAAATTATTCTTTATCAGCATATTATTATGTTTTTTGACCGTGTGAAAAAGTACAAAAAAATTAGGCATAATATAAGTTAATTTGCAAAAACTTATTGTGCATTCCAAGTATTATCAATCAAAATGCAGTTGGGTTGTTTTGCTTAAGTAATAACAAATACATGTAAAGAATTCTACTTATAATTTATTTAAATCTAAAAATACTTGGGTCACACATATTCACACCATCCTTCTCTCTTTCACAGGTATCCAGAAGCGAGAGGCTCTCAACTGCCACAAGATTCTCCACTTTGAGAACAAGTTTGTGGTGGAGACTCTTATCTGTGAGCCGTAGGGTGTAAAGACAGCCGGGTAACAAGTTAAAACCACTTTTGACAAATTCCACTGACCCTTCCTCTCCTTCCATTAAATATCTTCCTATTTCCCCAGTTAGTGTGTGCGTGCGTGCGTGCGTGCGTGTGTGTGTGTGCTGCTCTCAGATTTGTTTCTCTGTATAGCAACAATCAATATTGCAGAGAGAGAGAATGAGACTGAACGCCAAGAGCAATATAATGCGTAGAAACATTTATGTGTAGGCAAATATCTGGACCAGTTTCTCTCTTAGTAAACATTTTTCTGTGTCTGAGTTTCTGTTAAGCAGGGAGCTCCAAGGGTGTGTGGGATGTAACGTAGGAAAAAAAACAAAAAAACTAGTACCACGTTGACCATGGGAGAGAGAAGGACTTACAGAGGATAAATGTACAATGAGATCTATAAAAGATGCACTAAATGTTTAGTGTTCGTTTAAAACTGTGAAGCGTCACAGATACCAGATTATATACTGGAAATATATTTGACTAGAGATTTGTGATATATGGCCAATTATTACATGTAAGAAGTACACATAGAATCGATTTTTGTACTAGCTTCAATTTAGTCTAGATTTTTATTTTAAATGACAGGTTTTGCTCTGCTGTAAGTTAATACACTGCTGAAACATCCTGTAGTGAAGAAGTAAAATCTATAGGATGCAAAACATTTTTTAAATCTTAAAAAAAAAATAAAATATAAAAAAAAAAAAAAAATCCAAAAGCATAAATCAAACGTCAGAGTACAGACTAATAAAATGTGTGACTTATCACTTAGGGGCTGTTGAGGTATTGGGAGTAGACTGATGAATGACTTCTGTAAAGATTGTTTAAAATTACTAAAATGTCTACCAGTTCAACATGAGTTGGAATGATTTATACTTTGCACATAACCCAAAAAGGTTTTAATGTTAAACATATTAATACTAATAAAATTTGACCACACAGTTTGCTGTCTCAATTTCTACTTTTTTGCAGCATCACTGTTCTAGCTTTTATTAGTTTGTTATTTTTATTTGATATTTTGTTTTCATATTAAGTTTAAAGTTATAAGTCAGTTCCTTTTCAGTTTTAATATAATAAGGTAAATTATCCCGCTATATTGAAATGTTGCTTTGATGACTAGCAGAAATCACTATTATGGTATGATGGACAGTTTAATATTTATAAATGTTCAAATTAAGCATCATGAAAGTTATATTGCGAAAAAAGCTACAGCTTTGCATCACAAAATTCAATTTTTTATGCATTAGCACTCCAGTTTGAAATTTTCTAAATTATATTTAATATTCTGGTTTATGAAAATGTGAAGAAGGAACAGAAAAGCAAGACCATGGAATGCCATTGTGCATTATTAATAAATTCTCATTTAATTTAAAGTGTAATTGTTTTTTTTTTTAAAGACATTTCTATATAATCACTTCTTATTTCCCTTAATATAAAACCCTAAAACATTACCTTTCTCTCGAGCTAGTCTAACCAGAAATCAGTTCCTCGCCGCATCTTGTTCTTATCCGCTCCAGCACACGACCCCTGAACGTAGAGGAAGCACGAACAAACAGACCAGATATATCCAGTTTATTCTCCATCAGCAGGAAAATCACAGAAATGATCAACATGCAAGACTCGATTCACACACCCTCGCCACAGACCATTCATTGAAAATAAAGATTTGCACACAGACAAGCAAGTCAGTCACCAACGATCCAGAACCGGTGAACTCGATCGGTTGCACGCTCACATACACGCTCACACACACTTACATATAGACATCAAAGTACTCGATAGAAAAAGTCTCTGTGCATTAGTACAGTTTGTTCCACATTATCAGCATGTGGGTCCGAGGATGTTTTAAAACTTGGGCTGGTTTCTGTTTTTTTTTTAGTATCTCTTCATCCAAAAATCAGTTCTTCACATTGTATAAGGTCTCCCTAAGATCACGTGCATCTCTTGTGCTTTAAAAATCTCTGTAGCTTGTCGACTGAGGACTTTCTAACTGTGCCTTTGTTATTGCAGATAAATGGGGTTCTCTTGTCTCTACACCACTCATACACCAACACAGTAGTATTTCTATATAAATCAATATATAACGTACATATAGAATAGTCTCGTATCTTTAAGTCCACAGTTGGTCAAAAGGGATGAATCAGAGGTTAAAGATCACAATACACATGTTCTTCCTGAAGGACACCACATCCGGTGCTGAGTTTCAAGAAACCACCTCTCGCGTCCAAAAATATGACCATCTACGAACATATCTTTATGGCACAAACTTCCTGAACAATTTAATAGTTTTTTTTTTTTTTTTTTTTTTTAGCTTTTTATCATACATACAAAGAATACACATACTTGCAAATATTTCGAGCAATAAAATCTTGTTGGAAAGAAACGAATGTAAAGGAATGATGAAAAAAGTATTTTAAGGTTGTAGTCGGTCCTGTTCGTGATCCCAAACGCCACTGAAATCCTTTGGTATATCCTCCTGCTAAACATAGCGAACTGAACTGCACTCAAAAAGAAACTCAACTCCCAACGCAATGAAAAACTTAGGAAAAGAAGCCCACCTGAATCTACGCGTCTCTCTCTCTATTACCTGGCACCACAATATGCATAAAATCCCTGTTCTGTCATTCTTGGCAAAAGCTTTTTCTGTCGGTTGCTGGTCAGTGGACAGCGCGCGGTTAAGAGGTGACGTAAAAGGAACATGCACATTCAAGATGGCCGTCTTCCACGAGAAAGTACAACTGTCCTTCCCGTTCCTCCAGAGTAGACGGATAGGAGCGAAAGCAAAGCGATCACTATCAACACAAGTCAAGCAAACCAACACTTTTCTGATACATGTTTCTAAGAGACGGAAATTAAGAGATGAATAAATGTTCCTAATGTATTTATCTTACACATTTGAACAGTTCTTTTTCCCGTTAAAATCGTCGCCACTGCAAGTTCTCAGTCTGTTTGTCTGNGTGTGTGTGTGTGTGTGTGTGAGAATGAGGAAGATGATGGACAGAGGAGCAGTGGCGCCACCCGCTGGCTCAGTCAGCGTAATGCATGATGGACTCCACGTAGTTTCCAGGGAAGAGGCCCGTGGTGCCGCTCATCACTCCCTCGAACCAGCCGTCGTCGTTCTTCTTGATGACGTAAATGATCGCCCCCTCCTGGAAGGACAGCTCGTCTTCTTTGTCGCGCGTGTAGTCGTAAATCGCCACGACTGATGAAAAAGAAAAACGCAATGTGGTCGAAATTCTGGATACAGCACAATATATTCACATTTTGGTTCTACGCCAATATTAGGGATTTTTTTCATTTAGCTTCATAGTCTAAATGAATATTATTATTATAGTCACGATAATAATAACAATAGTTTTATGCATAAATAGGAGAATGAGCCTAATATGGTCTTGACTATCGACAAGGACATCTGGTATCGTCAATAAACAATCGTTTATACACGATAATGTCGGCACCACCCTATAATGTACCTTTCTCCAGGTAACTGCGAGGGGCCCATGGCGGGTCTTCTTCAGCGTAGGGGTCACTGTACTCCACCACCGCTGACTCTTCCTCATCGTCGCCCTCCTCATCCTCGTAGTCCTCTGGAGGAGGCGGGGGCGGGGTTGCTTCCTCAAACTCCACCTCTTCTGCAGGAGGCGGTGGTGGAGGAGCGTCCGAGACTAAAATGATGAACAATCAAAACATTTTTAAGATGCAAGCCATTTCTGGGGGAAATGGATAGCTTCTGTTTGCTGATGTGAGACAAATGACTCATGCTGGATGGGGAAGTTACGGCGGAAAACAGAGATTAGGGAGTTTTAAAATTAGAGAGGGTAGAATAACCACTGACCTCAAAACAGCACTATTAAGCTATTTTTCTGAAAAGGGAACTTCGCTAAGTCCACTAAGATACACACTACAGAGAAAAACAGTCAAAGCTAGTATTTTCTCCAACACTACAGGTAATAAATTATACTTGACTCTTTCAGTCTGAACTAAATATTAGAAACAAACAAATGATTAGTCTAATGCTAATGTGCCAGTTCTATAGAATTACTCAAAAGGTTTTAGTAAGTGATCCTTAAAGGAATAGTTCACCCAAAAATGAAAATTCCGTCATCATTTGCTCACCCTGAAGTAGTTCCAAACCTGTAAGAATTTCTTTGTTCTGCCGAAGGCAAAGGAAGATATTTTGAAGAAAGATTTGGGTCACCATTGACCTCCACAGTAGTGAACTGTTCCTTTAAGTCATCACTTTGAGCCATGTCTGATTTAAAATGAACCAAGAAGAGGTTCATATACAAAACGTAGACTGTTAAAACAGCAACAGCTAAACGAAACAGCAGCTTTTCTCACCTTTTCTATAAAATATTGTCTGTGGTCTAACCGATGCAGTGTAACACACAAGGTATCTTTTCCATATTAATCAGAGTTTTAGTCCTAACCAGCCATGACAGGGGATTCTATTTTTGTAACAGTTTCTATTTCTGCAACGCCACGGCTTATAACTAGAACATACTACATGTCCAAAGAAAATCACAGTTATTGCATGCATTAACACTATGATTTAGCAGGTTATTGGTGGATCAAATCAGATGTGAAAGCAACAAATCTGTGAAATTCAGAGACATTTTAATACATAAACACAAACGTGCGTGTTTAAATAGCATGCAAAATCTGTTAAACACTAAAAACATTCATTAATCCACCACAGACGTTTGCTTGGATGCCCGTTTCTGGTATGAAAAAGTAAGGTAATGTAACTTCCACAATTGAGCACTTTTCTTGTAATTTCATGTTGACATCTCACAATTATTATTTATGTCTTACAATTCAGTTTTATTTGTTTCAACCATGAAATTAATAATTTAAAAAAAACACTAAACTATACACTTTGTATCTGTATATGAATTTGTATCTTACCATGTCGACTTAAGAGACATAAAGTCGCAATTGCAAACCACAAACTCAGAATTGTGAGATTAAAAAGTCACATTTGCGAAATTAAAACTTAAATATTTTTTTCTGCAACAGAAATGGGCTTCCATACATTAGAAATTGTTTTCCCAAACCGATGACTTACTGGTCTCCTGAACCCGAGCCACAAAGCCCATGAGCGGTAGCTGGGGGGTGATCTGGAGAATAGAAGGGGGTGGAGGGGCCATAGGGGCTACCCACCCCAAAAACAGGGGCAATTCAGTTCAGAGAGGGAAAAAAGAACGGGAAGTGAGGAAATAAAATGAAAAACAAGGAAGTTGACAGGAAAGCAGTAGGAGATGGCAAGTTAAAGAAGAGAAAGAGAGAGCAATCAGATCAAGCCAGTAAGATTAAATGATAAACAAGCCCCTCTTCTAGCTATTATTGTATTTATATATCATTATATGGACACTTGAGCATGTCTAGTGCGTCTACCTTGGTTTTGGTTGTAGTGTGGCCCTCCATTGAGCTGGTTTTGGATCATGTTTGGATTTGTGTTCTGAGGCATGTTGTTGGGCTGTCCGGTAACTGATGACGGCCGGCGATAGGGCAGGGAGCCGCCCACTGACGGCGTGGTGTGCCGTGTCATTGGTCGGTTCATACTGTAAAAGTGAGGACCATTGCCTGAGAGACAAAGAGAATATTTATGAATAAAACTAATTTTGTTGGTTATTCCTTGAATCACAGGATACACGCCAGGCAGACCACAATACATTCAACGATATGTGAAATGGACTGAAAACACAAGCTCTGACCAAACCCTAGTGAGCCACCTCACTCTCCTCTACCTTCCCAGGCAGCATACTAAATGAAATTAAACCTCATAATTGACTGATGTGGATCATACCACACAGATAGCAGGTCTGCAAATGTAGCGTTCATGATAAATAGATAAGAGACACAATTAATGGTCACAATTAAAGGGATAATTCACCAAAAAAAGGAAGATTCTATCATTAATTACTCGCACTTCCTTTTGTTCCTAACCTCCAAATGTCTATGACCCTCCATAATCAGCGAAGCAACTGACACATTCAAGGCCCAAAATGTTAGTAAGGACATTGTTAAAATAGCCCATGTGACATCAGCGTAAGTTTATGAAGCTACGAGAGTACTTTTTGTGCCAAATGATGTAAAATGTTGATTTCTTTTAGTTATTGTATGCATATTTGGGTTTAAATTAGTATGGTTGGCCAAAATTGCACGTCATCCTTGTTCAGGCATGTTCACTAAGACTTTTATGTACAGTGTGTGTCTTCCTCCAAGGTGCAGTGCTTCTGGGTTCGTCTCTTAGCTTTATAAAATTAAAGCTGAACCACTGATGTCACATGGACTATTTTAATATCTGTATACTACTATTCTGGGCTTTGAACAGTTGCTTTCCTAAAAGGCTGTCTTTAAAAATGATGCTTAAAAAATTCTAGGTAGGCAGCTCACTAGTTTTGGGACAGAGCTATAGAGAAAAACATGGCCCTCAAACCAATCAGTTCATGTAAATGTGTTGATCAATAATAAATTCCTCACAAATCTCATGATAAAGAGAAAGACCCCAAAGTAATCCCTAAGAAGCACGAACAGAAAGTAGAGATGGACCAAATGATGTGATGGAGACAAACGCCATTGTAATCCAATGTAATCCAACCAAGAACTGGAGCGTAGATGCACAGCGAGCCAAGACACCAAGCTCATGCAGGTGAAGCTTAGGTGGGGTGGAGGAGGGATGAATCCTGGGTAATGTCGAGTCAAACATGTATGATAGCGTGCAGGTTGTCACTCAAAGATGGACGAGTGTGGAGATGCACTTAAGGAGGGGGTGAGGTGACTCACCTTGAGCGGGGGTGCTGGTTGCAGCAGCGGGGTTGGTGTTGGTGCTAACGGGGAGGTTGGGGGGCAGCTGTGGG
>NC_056704.1:2778118-2780437 GCF_018831695.1 Puntigrus tetrazona | reverse complement strand
AGATGCTATGTGTAAGCACAAAAATGTAAGTAAAAATTAGTAAAGAAAACACATTTTTACTCCAATTAATCAAAATGGATTTATAATGTTTTGGAACCAAACTCTTCAAATGATCATTTCTTTTTTCATTGTGCGCTTAAATATATTGACAGATACATTTAGTTTCTTTGTTTCTCAGAATTGTGCTACAATTCTGAATTTTTAACAACAACAAAAAAGTCTGTATTGTGAGATGAATTGTGAGGAGAACTAGATAAGTCGCCCCCCCCCCCTCTCAATACAAATATGACCTGGACACGTTTCGCCAGAGAAACCCAAACTTAGATGAAAACAACATAACCTGCGATAAAATGCACAAAGTTAGAAAAAGCCCAGAGTAACAAACAGTACCGGGTTTTTGATTTGTTTATGTGATTTGTAGTATAGTCCTGCGTATGTTTACACTGCCAGGGCAGATGGGATTTCCTCTATAGGGAGATTTCCTGTCGACAGCGTCAGATAACTGGGAAGTCTCCCTGATAGTGATGGCCGGAACCAAGCGCAAACAACAAACACACTTGACAAACATCAAGTCTTCACCAGTGACGTATGATATAAACACAGCACAGACATCTCATCCTGATGGAGCCAGTTGAAACCTCCTGTCATAACGGACACGATTGTGGGATTGAATGTTGATTAATACTGCATATCGATCACATCAATACTGGGTTACATAAACATTGGAAAGACGCAAAGCGGAAGGAAAACGGTGGCTTTTACGAAAGAACCTATAGTGAGGAAGTCTCTGACTCGCCGACACGAAGCTAGATACGCCGCATTATTCAAAAGAGCCCGACCTCAAGGTATTATAATACCTTACAGATCATAAGTCCACTCAATATTTGCTATTAATTAAACACCACTGATAACGGTGTTACTGATAATCTGCCTATACTCCGTTTATGAACTATAAAAAATATTCTCAGGCAGTTCAGAGACTTCTCCACACTGCATTGATTCAAACTGAAGCAGCACAAACCACCACCCAAAATAAAGATCACCACCACCATCCCCAATTTTAAACAGTTCTGTGACCCGTGCTGAAGCCCCACAGACGGACAGGGAACGCTGATGTTGTCCGGGACGGATCAGCACAGGAGTCGACGGGATTGGGGGGAGGCTCACCTATAGACGCAGCTGGCATTGGTGGGCCCTGGCCAGGGAGGGGGGGTGGAGGAGGAGGAGGGGCTGGGGGAGGAGCCCCAGGGGGAGCGGCCCATGAGGGTGTGACTGGAGGGGGCAGAACCGGCAGATCAGAGAAAATACATGTTGAAGACAATTCATTCTTTAATGTCGCAGACGTGCAAGCCTTGTTCCAAGTTACTTGATGTCTATACGGCCGAGTACATTGTGCATAAGTGTCTGTATGCGTCATTTGGGATGTAGCTATTGTCTTTAGAATAGAATGAGACTGTCCTAAATGGTAATACACAGAAATGTAGCATGCTGGTACGCAGAAAGATGATCATTTCTGCTGGAAACTGATCCTTGCAACACTGGCTAATGTTGCCCACAACCCGTTGCTCGTTGGATGAAGATTTGGTTCAAACTAAGCGGTAAAACTAAAACATGGAGTAATCTTTTATAAAGAAATGGACATCAAGTTTAACATTAAAATGCATTGTAATGTCAGTTTCTGAATCACAGTACATTACTAAATCTACATTTCCCTCAACTCTCCCATCTTGAACGAAACGTTTGATCTTGCGGTCCAATTGTTTTCACCACAGAAGATACAATAGACGTTGCCTGAAGAAACCGACATCAAAGAACATCACTCTTTTATGAAAATATCTGGATATTGGAACGCTTAGGTCAGATGAAGATGTAAAATCTGAAGCACCTTCTAAAAAGCCAACAGCAGCGCTCCAAAAAACTGAGCTGACATACACTCAAAGATGGCCCGACATCTGACCCTTGGTTTGGTGTGTCACTGAGATATCTCAGCGTATCCCTAAACTCAATAGCCCCTGCAGTTCCTTGAATATGCCTTAAATTGTTGCTCACCAGGTTTTGGATGGTTTTTAAGTACAAGGACAGAGACTCTGCATTCAAAGGTCCTGTTAAAATTAAATAACATCAACCCAGGAAAAGGAAATCAGTGGTGCTGATGCTGTGTTGCTATGGTGACGGAATGAGTCACGAGAGTTGGTGGTGGTGGGGGGGTTCTGTTCCTCTTGGCTCCAGCAGGTATCTCAGAGGAGAACAGGACAGTGACCTCATTTCTTACTAAACTCCATTCTTTTTTCCTGTTCTCTGCAGGCAGACCACCCTTTA
>NC_056704.1:2777442-2778098 GCF_018831695.1 Puntigrus tetrazona | reverse complement strand
AAAAAAAAAAAAATCAGGCCACGAAAGCTGTAGGCATACAGTGAACAGCTAATCCTGCTCCGTTTCTGGAGAACAGGATATACTGCAGCGTTAAATACACACATGTGGAGAGTACGTTTAATTCTCAACCTGCAGGACACTGTGCTTCGGATAGCTTTTGCAGCAGCTGTATCTGTGGGTTGCGGCTCACCTGGGACTGAGTTGGGAATGGAGGGAGTGGGAACGGCGATGGGAATGCCAATGCTGCTGCCGCCACTGTTCTCTCGGCTGCCGCTGCCCCCGCTGCTGCCACTACAGAGAAACACAGGACATTCTTAGTGTATTATAGCGCATATACTGTTGATGAAGTGTGCAGACACGCATGGAAAGGCCGGCTGACACACTATGTTTACGCAAAACAAAGAATACTGTATCCCAGTGAAATTTGGCTTCCAATGTGAATGGGTGATATTTTTTCCACTCTATTGTCGGCACTGACAGAAGACAGCACGTTAATAGTATCACACAAAATAAAAGTGCAAAATAACCATACTAGCAGTGCAGTTTGGAGTGGGGAAGAATAACCGCAAATAAAATGATAATTATTTAAAAAGCCTAGCTGCACCTCTTTGTAAAGTTGCAAAGTTAGGCCAACCAAAAATTGCATGATATATATA
>NC_056704.1:2776770-2777342 GCF_018831695.1 Puntigrus tetrazona | reverse complement strand
TTTATATTTATTTTTTACAACAACAATTATAATACTACATAGTATTATAAACTAATTTCAATAACAACAACAACAACAACAATAATAATAATAATAATAATAAATTCTACTAAAGCCATCTTAAAAATAAATAAATAAAATGTAACTAAAATGTTATTGTTATGTTACCTGTGGGTTCTCGGTCTCTGGTTGAGAGATGCAGTGCGTCCTGGACTGTGTTGGCTGCCCAAGCGAGCTGGACTTGTCATGTAATCGTTGGGCACCGTTGGAGGTTTCACCGGCTCAAGTGTTTTATAAGGAGTGTTACGCCTGTTTATGCATTTAAAACAAACTTAGATTAGAAATGTAGACATTAGAAACAATATTTAAAATAATATATGATTTGTGGCTTCGCTACAAAACACAATATTATATATATTATATATATACAAATACACATATACATATACACATACACATATATATACATATATATATACACACATATACGTACATATATATACATACATACATATACATACATACATATACATACATATACATACATACATATACATACATACATACATACA
>NC_056704.1:2776511-2776670 GCF_018831695.1 Puntigrus tetrazona | reverse complement strand
TGGAAAAGGAACTTATGCACTCGACACACAGCAATATGTAGTATCAGTCCAACCTTTCGATGAAGTTGTTGAAGAGAATGCGATGAGAGTAGCCCTGTCTGCGAATCTTGGCAGTCTCTAGAATACCAGTGTAGCGTAATTGGATTAAAACCTTCTCCC